>NC_142934.1:38369498-38444498 GCF_046866305.1 Octopus bimaculoides
TGTAAGCAAAACGTATGAATGTTCTGTAAACGTGATTCAGTCGAAAAGGCTACACGATATGTAATATTGCGGCAGTATTTCAATTGAACGTTCATGGAATTACATGTGTATTACATTTGCAACGAACGTAATCGTACTAATAAGTGGCTCTCCTTCTAAAATGATCTAAGATAATGCTTTGACTATTTCATCGATGTATGTTTGACAGAATGTCTTCCAATTTACATTGTTTAATGTTTTTCACTAGGATATAAATCGGCTGATAGCCTACGAGGTAAGCTGAAGGAAGCAGTTGAAGCGAAAGACAAAGGGTATTTACAAAAGATTGTACAAGAAAGCGTGTCTGCCGGAATGCCAGAGCTGAATGACGATATCTTGAAAGCTCGAAGTGTGTTAGACATAATTGAAGGTGGATCTGGAGGTTAGCACATGCATTTAACTGCCGCTTGTGCGTAAACGGCGCCTTAAATATAAATTATAATATCTCTGAAATATAATGTTAATGCGTAACAATTTCATTTTTTAAATTGAATATGATTGTCATTTTGAAATTGTGTTAGAATTTAAAGTAAAATTTTCACGAAGTCATCCTGGTGCTAGTGAATGCTGTCGATTTGGTTTGATAGATGTGAAATCAGCGACTTCACTCAGAGACCGGTTAACAGAATTGATGCAAGCGAAAGATGCTGCAGGATTGGACAAAGCCATATCGGAATGTGAATCGGCAGAATATCCTGAACTTGGACCTCACTTGCGCAAAGCCCGGGATGTACTTGAAACACTGGGTGGTGGGCGTGGAGGTTAGATATGGTTTCTTTTTTTGATGAGATTTCGAGTGCAAATGCCCAAATATAATGTCATATTACCTGGAGAAATTGTGAGATTCTATGACTAGTAAATGAAATGTAATATAAAATCTAGCACGTTGGAAATCTTTTACAATGATATCAAGATTACAATGCATGGATGAGTGCAGAAGCTTGCGTTTGTGAAGGCAATATATATAATTTCATTATATTAGTATTCAGAAAAACGCACACAAAGACACACACTGAAACACAGACATACACACACACGCAGACACATGCACACACACACACACACACACACACATACACACACTCACAGACACACACACACACACACACACACACACACACGCACACACACAAACAAACATGCACAATACACAAACGCACACACCATATCTACATTTTATATATACGATGTAATTATATATCACTTGCAATACGTTCTATAACGTCCGATAAATTCGCTTCCAATACATTCTATATTTACGATGTGGAGACATGTCTGCGGCACTTAATGGAACAGATACATCATCGTCCTGTAATTCCCGCTTTCGCTTGTTCTTCCCATCAATGTAACAACGTTTGTCAAAGCAATGATTTTGTGGAGAAATATTTACGCGTATGTCATGGTTGAACACTTTAAGTGTGTCCATCTGTGCGTGTGTGTGTGTGTTTGTGTGTGTGTATGCGTGTTTGTGTGTTTGTGTGAAAGTGTGTTTTTCCGTGTGTTTCTGTGTGTTTCTATGTGTTTGTGTATGATCCTGTATGTGGGTATATTTGCAAACGGATGTTTTTGCTTCTATTTTTTCCACTTTGGTATTGTGTTCATGACATCAGTAAAGATATATACAGAAATTTTTTCCGAGTTTGTTTATTGCTCTGTTAAAATACTCTGTCAGGGACGAAGACGCCTGAATCACTTCGCCGAAAACTAAAGTCTGCTATGAAGCAGGGAGATAAAGATACATTGGACAAAGTAATTCACGAATGCATTGCTGCTGGAATGCCAGAACTAGACGCAGACATAAGCGTTGCTCGAGACTTATTGAAAGACGTTAAAATTTCTCCTCCAAAAGGTACATAGCATTTATTTTGCTTTCAAACGCCTATTGAACTAATAGAATATTATACATTCTTCTATTATGATATGGAGACATCATTTGAAACCGCCTCTTTTATGAGGCTATTGAAACTTTTCATTAATAATTATGTTTACCGATGAATGGTGTGTTTGATACACGAAGTTAGTATAACGTGCATAAATTTCCTTTGCCAGACATGAAAACTGTCGAAAGTTTACGAGATGAGCTAGAAAAAGCGACGAAACTGAAAGACAAAGTAGCTCTCAGGCAAATCATTGAAGACTGTGAAGGCGTTGCATATCCTGAATTGAGTTGGGATCTGTCAAAAGCGAGAGACACACTAGAAAGCTTAGGAGGTGGACGCGGAGGTTAGATATTTGAAATATTGTTGCCTATAGAAAAGTATATATATCTAACACATGACAATTTATGTAAGCAAAACGTATGAATGTTCTGTAAACGTGATTCAGTCGAAAAGGCTACACGATATGTAATATTGCGGCAGTATTTCAATTGAACGTTCATGGAATTACATGTGTATTACATTTGCAACGAACGTAATCGTACTAATAAGTGGCTCTCCTTCTAAAATGATCTAAGATAATGCTTTGACTATTTCATCGATGTATGTTTGACAGAATGTCTTCCAATTTACATTGTTTAATGTTTTTCACTAGGATATAAATCGGCTGATAGCCTACGAGGTAAGCTGAAGGAAGCAGTTGAAGCGAAAGACAAAGGGTATTTACAAAAGATTGTACAAGAAAGCGTGTCTGCCGGAATGCCAGAGCTGAATGACGATATCTTGAAAGCTCGAAGTGTGTTAGACATACTTGAAGGTGGATCTGGAGGTTAGCACATGCATTTAACTGCCGCTTGTGCGTAAACGGCGCCTTAAATATAAATTATAATATCTCTGAAATATAATGTTAATGCGTAACAATTTCATTTTTTAAATTGAATATGATTGTCATTTTGAAATTGTGTTAGAATTTAAAGTAAAATTTTCACGAAGTCATCCTGGTGCTAGTGAATGCTGTCGATTTGGTTTGATAGATGTGAAATCAGCGACTTCACTCAGAGACCGGTTAACAGAATTGATGCAAGCGAAAGATGCTGCAGGATTGGACAAAGCCATATCGGAATGTGAATCGGCAGAATATCCTGAACTTGGACCTCACTTGCGCAAAGCCCGGGATGTACTTGAAACACTGGGTGGTGGGCGTGGAGGTTAGATATGGTTTCTATTTTTGATGAGATTTCGAGTGCAAATGCCCAAATTTAATGTCATATTACCTGGAGAAATTGTGAGATTCTATGACTAGTAAATGAAATGTAATATAAAATCTAGCACGTTGGAAATCTTTTACAATGATATCAAGATTACAATGCATGGATGAGTGCAGAAGCTTGCGTTTGTGAAGGCAATATATATAATTTCATTATATTAGTATTCAGAAAAACGCACACAAAGACACACACTGAAACACAGACATACACACACACGCAGACACATGCACACACACACACACACACACACACACACACACACACACACACACACTCACAGACACACACACACACACACACACACACACACACACACACACACACACACACACACACACAAACAAACATGCACAATACACAAACGCACACACCATATCTACATTTTATATATACGATGTAATTATATATCACTTACAATACGTTCTATAACGTCCGATAAATTCGCTTCCAATACATTCTATATTTACGATATGGAGACATGTCTGCAGCACTTAATGGAACAGATACATCATCGTCCTGTAATTCCCGCTTTCGCTTGTTCTTCCCATCAATCTAACAACGTTTGTCAAAGCAATGATTTTGTGGAGAAATATTTACGTGTATGTCATGGTTGAACACTTTAAGTGTGTCCATCCGTTCGTGTGTGTGTGTATGCGTGTTTGTGTGTTTGTGTGAAAGTGTGTTTTTCCGTGTGTTTCTGTGTGTTTCTATGTGTTTGTGTATGATCCTGTATGTGGGTATATTTGCAAACGGATGTTTTTGCTTCTATTTTTTCCAGTTTGGTATTGTGTTCATGACATCAGTAAAGATATATACAGAAATTTTTTCCGAGTTTGTTTATTGCTCTGTTAAAATACTCTGTCAGGGACGAAGACGCCTGAATCACTTCGCCGAAAACTAAAGTCTGCTATGAAGCAGGGAGATAAAGATACATTGGACAAAGTAATTCACGAATGCATTGCTGCTGGAATGCCAGAACTAGACGCAGACATAAGCGTTGCTCGAGACTTATTGAAAGACGTTAAAATTTCTCCTCCAAAAGGTACATAGCATTTATTTTGCTTTCAAACGCCTATTGAACTAATAGAATATTATACATTCTTCTATTATGATATGGAGACATCATTTGAAACCGCCTCTTTTATGAGGCTATTGAAACTTTTCATTAATAATTATGTTTACCGATGAATGGTGTGTTTGATACACGAAGTTAGTATAACGTGCATAAATTTCCTTTGCCAGACATGAAAACTGTCGAAAGTTTACGAGATGAGCTAGAAAAAGCGACGAAACTGAAAAACAAAGTAGCTCTCAGGCAAATCATTGAAGACTGTGAAGGCGTTGCATATCCTGAATTGAGTTGGGATCTGTCAAAAGCGAGAGACACACTAGAAAGCTTAGGAGGTGGACGCGGAGGTTAGATATTTGAAATATTGTTGCCTATAGAAAAGTATATATATCTAACACATGACAATTTATGTAAGCAAAACGTATGAATGTTCTGTAAACGTGATTCAGTCGAAAAGGCTACACGATATGTAATATTGCGGCAGTATTTCAATTGAACGTTCATGGAATTACATGTGTATTACATTTGCAACGAACGTAATCGTACTAATAAGTGGCTCTCCTTCTAAAATGATCTAAGATAATGCTTTGACTATTTCATCGATGTATGTTTGACAGAATGTCTTCCAATTTACGTTGTTTAATGTTTTTCACTAGGATATAAATCGGCTGATAGCCTACGTGGTAAGCTGAAGGAAGCAGTTGAAGCGAAAGACAAAGGGTATTTACAAAAGATTGTACAAGAAAGCGTGTCTGCCGGAATGCCAGAGCTGAATGACGATATCTTGAAAGCTCGAAGTGTGTTAGACATACTTGAAGGTGGATCTGGAGGTTAGCACATGCATTTAACTGCCGCTTGTGCGTAAACGGCGCCTTAAATATAAATTATAATATCTCTGAAATATAATGTTAATGCGTAACAATTTCATTTTTTAAATTGAATATGATTGTCATTTTGAAATTGTGTTAGAATTTAAAGTAAAATTTTCACGAAGTCATCCTGGTGCTAGTGAATGCTGTCGATTTGGTTTGATAGATGTGAAATCAGCTACTTCACTCAGAGACCGGTTAACAGAATTGATGCAAGCGAAAGATGCTGCAGGATTGGACAAAGCCATATCGGAATGTGAATCGGCAGAATATCCTGAACTTGGACCTCACTTGCGCAAAGCCCGGGATGTACTTGAAACACTGGGTGGTGGGCGTGGAGGTTAGATATGGTTTCTATTTTTGATGAGATTTCGAGTGCAAATGCCCAAATTTAATGTCATATTACCTGGAGAAATTGTGAGATTCTATGACTAGTAAATGAAATGTAATATAAAATCTAGCATGTTGGAAATCTTTTACAATGATATCAAGATTACAATGCATGGATGAGTGCAGAAGCTTGCGTTTGTGAAGGCAATATATATAATTTCATTATATTAGTATTCAGAAAAACGCACACAAAGACACACAAATACACACACTGAAACACAGACATACACACACACGCAGACACATGCACACACACACACACACACACACACACACACACACACACACACACACTCACAGACAAACACACACACACACACACAAACAAACATGCACAATACACAAACGCACACACCACATCTACATTTTATATATACGATGTAATTATATATCACTTGCAATACGTTCTATAACGTCCGATAAATTCGCTTCCAATACATTCTATATTTACGATATGGAGACATGTCTGCAGCACTTAATGGAACAGATACATCATCGTCCTGTAATTCCCGCTTTCGCTTGTTCTTCCCATCAATGTAACAACGTTTGTCAAAGCAATGATTTTGTGGAGAAATATTTACGTGTATGTCATGGTTGAACACTTTAAGTGTGTCCATCCGTGCGTGTGTGTGTGTATGCGTGTTTGTGTGTTTGTGTGAAAGTGTGTTTTTCCGTGTGTTTCTGTGTGTTTCTATGTGTTTGTGTATGATCCTGTATGTGGGTATATTTGCAAACGGATGTTTTTGCTTCTATTTTTTCCACTTTGGTATTGTGTTCATGACATCAGTAAGGATATATACAGAAATTTTTTCCGAGTTTGTTTATTGCTCTGTTAAAATACTCTGTCAGGGACGAAGACGCCTGAATCACTTCGCCGAAAACTAAAGTCTGCTATGAAGCAGGGAGATAAAGATACATTGGACAAAGTAATTCACGAATGCATTGCTGCTGGAATGCCAGAACTAGACGTAGACATAAGCGTTGCTCGAGACTTATTGAAAGACGTTAAAATTTCTCCTCCAAAAGGTACATAGCATTTATTTTGCTTTCAAACGCCTATTGAACTAATAGGATATTATACATTCTTCTATTATGATATGGAGACATCATTTGAAACCGCCTCTTTTATGAGGCTATTGAAACTTTTCATTAATAATTATGTTTACCGATGAATGGTGTGTTTGATACACGAAGTTAGTATAACGTGCATAAACTTCCTTTGCCAGACATGAAAACCGTCGAAAGTTTACGAGATGAGCTAGAAAAAGCGACGAAACTGAAAGACAAAGTAGCTCTCAGGCAAATCATTGAAGACTGTGAAGGCGTTGCATATCCTGAATTGAGTTGGGATCTGTCAAAAGCGAGAGACACACTAGAAAGCTTAGGAGGTGGACGCGGAGGTTAGATATTTGAAATATTGTTGCCTATAGAAAAGTATATATATCTAACACATGACAATTTATGTAAGCAAAACGTATGAATGTTCTGTAAACGTGATTCAGTCGAAAAGGCTACACGATATGTAATATTGCGGCAGTATTTCAATTGAACGTTCATGGAATTACATGTGTATTACATTTGCAACGAACGTAATCGTACTAATAAGTGGCTCTCCTTCTAAAATGATCTAAGATAATGCTTTGACTATTTCATCGATGTATGTTTGACAGAATGTCTTCCAATTTACATTGTTTAATGTTTTTCACTAGGATATAAATCGGCTGATAGCCTACGTGGTAAGCTGAAGGAAGCAGTTGAAGCGAAAGACAAAGGGTATTTACAAAAGATTGTACAAGAAAGCGTGTCTGCCGGAATGCCAGAGCTGAATGACGATATCTTGAAAGCTCGAAGTGTGTTAGACATACTTGAAGGTGGATCTGGAGGTTAGCACATGCATTCAACTGCCGCTTGTGCGTAAACGGCGCCTTAAATATAAATTATAATATCTCTGAAATATAATGTTAATGCGTAACAATTTCATTTTTTAAATTGAATATGATTGTCATTTTGAAATTGTGTTAGAATTTAAAGTAAAATTTTCACGAAGTCATCCTGGTGCTAGTGAATGCTGTCGATTTGGTTTGATAGATGTGAAATCAGCGACTTCACTCAGAGACCGGTTAACAGAATTGATGCAAGCGAAAGATGCTGCAGGATTGGAAAAAGCCATATCGGAATGTGAATCGGCAGAATATCCTGAACTTGGACCTCACTTGCGCAAAGCCCGGGATGTACTTGAAACACTGGGTGGTGGGCGTGGAGGTTAGATATGGTTTCTATTTTTGATGAGATTTCGAGTGCAAATGCCCAAATATAATGTCATATTACCTGGAGAAATTGTGAGATTCTATGACTAGTAAATGAAATGTAATATAAAATCTAGCACGTTGGAAATCTTTTACAATGATATCAAGATTACAATGCATGGATGAGTGCAGAAGCTTGCGTTTGTGAAGGCAATATATATAATTTCATTATATTAGTATTCAGAAAAACGCACACAAAGACACACACAAATACACACACTGAAACACAGACATACACACACACGCAGACACATGCACACACACACACACACACACACATACACACTCACACACACTCACAGACACACACACACACACACACACACACACACACACACACACAAACAAACATGCACAATACACAAACGCACACACCACATCTACATTTTATATATACGATGTAATTATATATCACTTGCAATACGTTCTATAACGTCCGATAAATTCGCTTCCAATATATTCTATATTTACGATATGGAGACATGTCTGCAGCACTTAATGGAACAGATACATCATCGTCCTGTAATTCCCGCTTTCGCTTGTTCTTCCCATCAATCTAACAACGTTTGTCAAAGCAATGATTTTGTGGAGAAATATTTACGTGTATGTCATGGTTGAACACTTTAAGTGTGTCCATCCGTGCGTGTGTGTGTATGCGTGTTTGTGTGTTTGTGTGAAAGTGTGTTTTTCCGTGTGTTTCTGTGTGTTTCTATGTGTTTGTGTTTGATCCTGTATGTGGTTATATTTGCAAACGGATGTTTTGCTTCTATTTTTTCCACTTTGGTATTGTGTTCATGACATCAGTAAAGATATATACAGAAATTTTTTCCGAGTTTGTTTATTGCTCTGTTAAAATACTCTGTCAGGGACGAAGACGCCTGAATCACTTCGCCGAAAACTAAAGTCTGCTATGAAGCAGGGAGATAAAGATACATTGGACAAAGTAATTCACGAATGCATTGCTGCTGGAATGCCAGAACTAGACGTAGACATAAGCGTTGCTCGAGACTTATTGAAAGACGTTAAAATTTCTCCTCCAAAAGGTACATAGCATTTATTTTGCTTTCAAACGCCTATTGAACTAATAGAATATTATACATTCTTCTATTATGATATGGAGACATCATTTGAAACCGCCTCTTTTATGAGGCTATTGAAACTTTTCATTAATAATTATGTTTACCGATGAATGGTGTGTTTGATACACGAAGTTAGTATAACGTGCATAAACTTCCTTTGCCAGACATGAAAACCGTCGAAAGTTTACGAGATGAGCTAGAAAAAGCGACGAAACTGAAAGACAAAGTAGCTCTCAGGCAAATCATTGAAGACTGTGAAGGCGTTGCATATCCTGAATTGAGTTGGGATCTGTCAAAAGCGAGAGACACACTAGAAAGCTTAGGAGGTGGACGCGGAGGTTAGATATTTGAAATATTGTTGCCTATAGAAAAGTATATATATCTAACACATGACAATTTATGTAAGCAAAACGTATGAATGTTCTGTAAACGTGATTCAGTCGAAAAGGCTACACGATATGTAATATTGCGGCAGTATTTCAATTGAACGTTCATGGAATTACATGTGTATTACATTTGCAACGAACGTAATCGTACTAATAAGTGGCTCTCCTTCTAAAATGATCTAAGATAATGCTTTGACTATTTCATCGATGTATGTTTGACAGAATGTCTTCCAATTTACATTGTTTAATGTTTTTCACTAGGATATAAATCGGCTGATAGCCTACGTGGTAAGCTGAAGGAAGCAGTTGAAGCGAAAGACAAAGGGTATTTACAAAAGATTGTACAAGAAAGCGTATCTGCCGGAATGCCAGAGCTGAATGACGATATCTTGAAAGCTCGAAGTGTGTTAGACATACTTGAAGGTGGATCTGGAGGTTAGCACATGCATTTAACTGCCGCTTGTGCGTAAACGGCGCCTTAAATATAAATTATAATATCTCTGAAATATAATGTTAATGCGTAACAATTTCATTTTTTAAATTGAATATGATTGTCATTTTGAAATTGTGTTAGAATTTAAAGTAAAATTTTCACAAAGTCATCCTGGTGCTAGTGAATGCTGTCGATTTGGTTTGATAGATGTGAAATCAGCGACTTCACTCAGAGACCGGTTAACAGAATTGATGCAAGCGAAAGATGCTGCAGGATTGGACAAAGCCATATCGGAATGTGAATCGGCAGAATATCCTGAACTTGGACCTCACTTGCGCAAAGCCCGGGATGTACTTGAAACACTGGGTGGTGGGCGTGGAGGTTAGATATGGTTTCTATTTTTGATGAGATTTCGAGTGCAAATGCCCAAATTTAATGTCATATTACCTGGAGAAATTGTGAGATTCTATGACTAGTAAATGAAATGTAATATAAAATCTAGCACGTTGGAAATCTTTTACAATGATATCAAGATTACAATGCATGGATGAGTGCAGAAGCTTGCGTTTGTGAAGGCAATATATATAATTTCATTATATTAGTATTCAGAAAAACGCACACAAAGACACACACAAATACACACACTGAAACACAGACATACACACACACGCAGACACATGAACACACACACACACACACACACACACAAACAAACATGCACATTGCACAAACGCACACACCACATCTACATTTTATATATACGATGTAATTATATATCACTTGCAATACGTTCTATAACGTCCGATAAATTCGCTTCCAATACATTCTATATTTACGATATGGAGACATGTCTGCAGCACTTAATGGAACAGATACATCATCGTCCTGTAATTCCCGCTTTCGCCTGATCTTCCCATCAATCTAACAACGTTTGTCAAAGCAATGATTTTGTGGAGAAATATTTACGTGTATGTCATGGTTGAACACTTTAAGTGTGTCCATCCGTGCGTGTGTGTGTGTATGCGTGTTTGTGTGTTTGTGTGAAAGTGTGTTTTTCCGTGTGTTTCTGTGTGTTTCTATGTGTTTGTGTATGATCCTGTATGTGGGTATATTTGCAAACGGATGTTTTTGCTTCTATTTTTTCCACTTTGGTATTGTGTTCATGACATCAGTAAGGATATATACAGAAATTTTTTCCGAGTTTGTTTATTGCTCTGTTAAAATACTCTGTCAGGGACGAAGACGCCTGAATCACTTCGCCGAAAACTAAAGTCTGCTATGAAGCAGGGAGATAAAGATACATTGGACAAAGTAATTCACGAATGCATTGCTGCTGGAATGCCAGAACTAGACGTAGACATAAGCGTTGCTCGAGACTTATTGAAAGACGTTAAAATTTCTCCTCCAAAAGGTACATAGCATTTATTTTGCTTTCAAACGCCTATTGAACTAATAGAATATTATACATTCTTCTATTATGATATGGAGACATCATTTGAAACCGCCTCTTTTATGAGGCTATTGAAACTTTTCATTAATAAATATGTTTACCGATGAATGGTGTGTTTGATACACGAAGTTAGTATAACGTGCATAAACTTCCTTTGCCAGACATGAAAACCGTCGAAAGTTTACGAGATGAGCTAGAAAAAGCGACGAAACTGAAAGACAAAGTAGCTCTCAGGCAAATCATTGAAGACTGTGAAGGCGTTGCATTTCCTGAATTGAGTTGGGATCTGTCAAAAGCGAGAAACACACTAGAAAGCTTAGGAGGTGGACGCGGAGGTTAGATATTTGAAATATTGTTGCCTATAGAAAAGTATATATATCTAACACATGACAATTTATGAATGTTCTGTAAACGTAATTCAGTCGAAAAGGCTACACGATATGTAATACTGCGGCAGTATTTCAATTGAACGTTCATGGAATTACATGTGTATTACATTTGCAACGAACGTAATCGTACTAATAAGTGGCTCTCCTTCTAAAATGATCTAAGATAATGCTTTGACTATTTCATCGATGTATGTTTGACAGAATGTCTTCCAATTTACATTGTTTAATGTTTTTCACTAGGATATAAATCGGCTGATAGCCTACGTGGTAAGCTGAAGGAAGCAGTTGAAGCGAAAGACAAAGGGTATTTACAAAAGATTGTACAAGAAAGCGTGTCTGCCGGAATGCCAGAGCTGAATGACGATATCTTGAAAGCTCGAAGTGTGTTAGACATACTTGAAGGTGGATCTGGAGGTTAGCACATGCATTTAACTGCCGCTTGTGCGTAAACGGCGCCTTAAATATAAATTATAATATCTCTGAAATATAATGTTAATGCGTAACAATTTCATTTTTTAAATTGAATATGATTGTCATTTTGAAATTGTGTTAGAATTTAAAGTAAAATTTTCACGAAGTCATCCTGGTGCTAGTGAATGCTGTCGATTTGGTTTGATAGATGTGAAATCAGCGACTTCACTCAGAGACCGGTTAACAGAATTGATGCAAGCGAAAGATGCTGCAGGATTGGACAAAGCCATATCGGAATGTGAATCGGCAGAATATCCTGAACTTGGACCTCACTTGCGCAAAGCCCGGGATGTACTTGAAACACTGGGTGGTGGGCGTGGAGGTTAGAAACGGTTTCTATTTTTGATGAGATTTCGAGTGCAAATGCCCAAATTTAATGTCATATTACCTGGAGAAATTGTGAGATTCTATGACTAGTAAATGAAATGTAATATAAAATCTAGCACGTTGGAAATCTTTTACAATGATATCAAGATTACAATGCATGGATGAGTGCAGAAGCTTGCGTTTGTGAAGGCAATATATATAATTTCATTATATTAGTATTCAGAAAAACGCACACAAAGACACACACAAATACACACACTGAAACACAGACATACACACACACGCAGACACATGCACACACACACACACACACACACACACACACACACTCACACACACTCACAGACACACACACACACACACACACACACGCACACACACACACACAAACAAACATGCACAATACACAAACGCACACACCACATCTACATTTTATATATACGATGTAATTATATATCACTTGCAATACGTTCTATAACGTCCGATAAATTCGCTTCCAATATATTCTATATTTACGATATGGAGACATGTCTGCAGCACTTAATGGAACAGATACATCATCGTCCTGTAATTCCCGCTTTCGCTTGTTCTTCCCATCAATCTAACAACGTTTGTCAAAGCAATGATTTTGTGGAGAAATATTTACGTGTATGTCATGGTTGAACACTTTAAGTGTGTCCATCCGTGCGTGTGTGTGTATGCGTGTTTGTGTGTTTGTGTGAAAGTGTGTTTTTCCGTGTGTTTCTGTGTGTTTCTATGTGTTTGTGTTTGATCCTGTATGTGGGTATATTTGCAAACGGATGTTTTGCTTCTATTTTTTCCACTTTGGTATTGTGTTTATGACATCAGTAAGGATATATACAGAAATTTTTTCCGAGTTTGTTTATTGCTCTGTTAAAATACTCTGTCAGGGACGAAGACGCCTGAATCACTTCGCCGAAAACTAAAGTCTGCTATGAAGCAGGGAGATAAAGATACATTGGACAAAGTAATTCACGAATGCATTGCTGCTGGAATGCCAGAACTAGACGTAGACATAAGCGTTGCTCGAGACTTATTGAAAGACGTTAAAATTTCTCCTCCAAAAGGTACATAGCATTTATTTTGCTTTCAAACGCCTATTGAACTAATAGAATATTATACATTCTTCTATTATGATATGGAGACATCATTTGAAACCGCCTCTTTTATGAGGCTATTGAAACTTTTCATTAATAATTATGTTTACCGATGAATGGTGTGTTTGATACACGAAGTTAGTATAACGTGCATAAACTTCCTTTGCCAGACATGAAAACCGTCGAAAGTTTACGAGATGAGCTAGAAAAAGCGACGAAACTGAAAGACAAAGTAGCTCTCAGGCAAATCATTGAAGACTGTGAAGGCGTTGCATATCCTGAATTGAGTTGGGATCTGTCAAAAGCGAGAGACACACTAGAAAGCTTAGGAGGTGGACGCGGAGGTTAGATATTTGAAATATTGTTGCCTATAGAAAAGTATATATATCTAACACATGACAATTTATGTAAGCAAAACGTATGAATGTTCTGTAAACGTGATTCAGTCGAAAAGGCTACACGATATGTAATATTGCGGCAGTATTTCAATTGAACGTTCATGGAATTACATGTGTATTACATTTGCAACGAACGTAATCGTACTAATAAGTGGCTCTCCTTCTAAAATGATCTAAGATAATGCTTTGACTATTTCATCGATGTATGTTTGACAGAATGTCTTCCAATTTACATTGTTTAATGTTTTTCACTAGGATATAAATCGGCTGATAGCCTACGTGGTAAGCTGAAGGAAGCAGTTGAAGCGAAAGACAAAGGGTATTTACAAAAGATTGTACAAGAAAGCGTGTCTGCCGGAATGCCAGAGCTGAATGACGATATCTTGAAAGCTCGAAGTGTGTTAGACATACTTGAAGGTGGATCTGGAGGTTAGCACATGCATTTAACTGCCGCTTGTGCGTAAACGGCGCCTTAAATATAAATTATAATATCTCTGAAATATAATGTTAATGCGTAACAATTTCATTTTTTAAATTGAATATGATTGTCATTTTGAAATTGTGTTAGAATTTAAAGTAAAATTTTCACGAAGTCATCCTGGTGCTAGTGAATGCTGTCGATTTGGTTTGATAGATGTGAAATCAGCGACTTCACTCAGAGACCGGTTAACAGAATTGATGCAAGCGAAAGATGCTGCAGGATTGGACAAAGCCATATCGGAATGTGAATCGGCAGAATATCCTGAACTTGGACCTCACTTGCGCAAAGCCCGGGATGTACTTGAAACACTGGGTGGTGGGCGTGGAGGTTAGATATGGTTTCTATTTTTGATGAGATTTCGAGTGCAAATGCCCAAATTTAATGTCATATTACCTGGAGAAATTGTGAGATTCTATGACTAGTAAATGAAATGTAATATAAAATCTAGCACGTTGGAAATCTTTTACAATGATATCAAGATTACAATGCATGGATGAGTGCAGAAGCTTGCGTTTGTGAAGGCAATATATATAATTTCATTATATTAGTATTCAGAAAAACGCACACAAAGACACACACAAATACACACACTGAAACACAGACATACACACACACGCAGACACATGAACACACACACACACACACAAACAAACATGCACATTGCACAAACGCACACACCACATCTACATTTTATATATACGATGTAATTATATATCACTTGCAATACGTTCTATAACGTCCGATAAATTCGCTTCCAATACATTCTATATTTACGATATGGAGACATGTCTGCAGCACTTAATGGAACAGATACATCATCGTCCTGTAATTCCCGCTTTCGCCTGATCTTCCCATCAATCTAACAACGTTTGTCAAAGCAATGATTTTGTGGAGAAATATTTACGTGTATGTCATGGTTGAACACTTTAAGTGTGTCCATCCGTTCGTGTGTGTGTGTATGCGTGTTTGTGTGTTTGTGTGAAAGTGTGTTTTTCCGTGTGTTTCTGTGTGTTTCTATGTGTTTGTGTATGATCCTGTATGTGGGTATATTTGCAAACGGATGTTTTTGCTTCTATTTTTTCCACTTTGGTATTGTGTTCATGACATCAGTAAGGATATATACAGAAATTTTTTCCGAGTTTGTTTATTGCTCTGTTAAAATACTCTGTCAGGGACGAAGACGCCTGAATCACTTCGCCGAAAACTAAAGTCTGCTATGAAGCAGGGAGATAAAGATACATTGGACAAAGTAATTCACGAATGCATTGCTGCTGGAATGCCAGAACTAGACGTAGACATAAGCGTTGCTCGAGACTTATTGAAAGACGTTAAAATTTCTCCTCCAAAAGGTACATAGCATTTATTTTGCTTTCAAACGCCTATTGAACTAATAGAATATTATACATTCTTCTATTATGATATGGAGACATCATTTGAAACCGCCTCTTTTATGAGGCTATTGAAACTTTTCATTAATAATTATGTTTACCGATGAATGGTGTGTTTGATACACGAAGTTAGTATAACGTGCATAAACTTCCTTTGCCAGACATGAAAACCGTCGAAAGTTTACGAGATGAGCTAGAAAAAGCGACGAAACTGAAAGACAAAGTAGCTCTCAGGCAAATCATTGAAGACTGTGAAGGCGTTGCATATCCTGAATTGAGTTGGGATCTGTCAAAAGCGAGAGACACACTAGAAAGCTTAGGAGGTGGACGCGGAGGTTAGATATTTGAAATATTGTTGCCTATAGAAAAGTATATATATCTAACACATGACAATTTATGTAAGCAAAACGTATGAATGTTCTGTAAACGTGATTCAGTCGAAAAGGCTACACGATATGTAATATTGCGGCAGTATTTCAATTGAACGTTCATGGAATTACATGTGTATTACATTTGCAACGAACGTAATCGTACTAATAAGTGGCTCTCCTTCTAAAATGATCTAAGATAATGCTGTGACTATTTCATCGATGTATGTTTGGCAGAATGTCTTCCAATTTACATTGTTTAATGTTTTTCACTAGGATATAAATCGGCTGATAGCCTACGTGGTAAGCTGAAGGAAGCAGTTGAAGCGAAAGACAAAGGGTATTTACAAAAGATTGTACAAGAAAGCGTGTCTGCCGGAATGCCAGAGCTGAATGACGATATCTTGAAAGCTCGAAGTGTGTTAGACATACTTGAAGGTGGATCTGGAGGTTAGCACATGCATTTAACTGCCGCTTGTGCGTAAACGGCGCCTTAAATATAAATTATAATATCTCTGAAATATAATGTTAATGCGTAACAATTTCATTTTTTAAATTGAATATGATTGTCATTTTGAAATTGTGTTAGAATTTAAAGTAAAATTTTCACGAAGTCATCCTGGTGCTAGTGAATGCTGTCGATTTGGTTTGATAGATGTGAAATCAGCTACTTCACTCAGAGACCGGTTAACAGAATTGATGCAAGCGAAAGATGCTGCAGGATTGGACAAAGCCATATCGGAATGTGAATCGGCAGAATATCCTGAACTTGGACCTCACTTGCGCAAAGCCCGGGATGTACTTGAAACACTGGGTGGTGGGCGTGGAGGTTAGATATGGTTTCTATTTTTGATGAGATTTCGAGTGCAAATGCCCAAATTTAATGTCATATTACCTGGAGAAATTGTGAGATTCTATGACTAGTAAATGAAATGTAATATAAAATCTAGCACGTTGGAAATCTTTTACAATGATATCAGGATTACAATGCATGGATGAGTACAGAAGCTTGCGTTTGTGAAGGCAATATATATAATTTCATTATATTAGTATTCAGAAAAACGCACACAAAGACACACACAAATACACACACTGAAACACAGACATACACACACACGCAGACACATGAACACACACACACACACACACACACACAAACAAACATGCACATTGCACAAACGCACACACCACATCTACATTTTATATATACGATGTAATTATATATCACTTGCAATACGTTCTATAACGTCCGATAAATTCGCTTCCAATACATTCTATATTTACGATATGGAGACATGTCTGCAGCACTTAATGGAACAGATACATCATCGTCCTGTAATTCCCGCTTTCGCCTGTTCTTCCCATCAATCTAACAACGTTTGTCAAAGCAATGATTTTGTGGAGAAATATTTACGTGTATGTCATGGTTGAACACTTTAAGTGTGTCCATCCGTGCGTGTGTGTGTGTATGCGTGTTTGTGTGTTTGTGTGAAAGTGTGTTTTTCCGTGTGTTTCTGTGTGTTTCTATGTGTTTGTGTATGATCCTGTATGTGGGTATATTTGCAAACGGATGTTTTTGCTTCTATTTTTTCCACTTTGGTATTGTGTTCATGACATCAGTAAAGATATATACAGAAATTTTTTCCGAGTTTGTTTATTGCTCTGTTAAAATACTCTGTCAGGGACGAAGACGCCTGAATCACTTCGCCGAAAACTAAAGTCTGCTATGAAGCAGGGAGATAAAGATACATTGGACAAAGTAATTCACGAATGCATTGCTGCTGGAATGCCAGAACTAGACGTAGACATAAGCGTTGCTCGAGACTTATTGAAAGACGTTAAAATTTCTCCTCCAAAAGGTACATAGCATTTATTTTGCTTTCAAACGCCTATTGAACTAATAGAATATTATACATTCTTCTATTATGATATGGAGACATCATTTGAAACCGCCTCTTTTATGAGGCTATTGAAACTTTTCATTAATAATTATGTTTACCGATGAATGGTGTGTTTGATACACGAAGTTAGTATAACGTGCATAAACTTCCTTTGCCAGACATGAAAACCGTCGAAAGTTTACGAGATGAGCTAGAAAAAGCGACGAAACTGAAAGACAAAGTAGCTCTCAGGCAAATCATTGAAGACTGTGAAGGCGTTGCATATCCTGAATTGAGTTGGGATCTGTCAAAAGCGAGAGACACACTAGAAAGCTTAGGAGGTGGACGCGGAGGTTAGATATTTGAAATATTGTTGCCTATAGAAAAGTATATATATCTAACACATGACAATTTATGTAAGCAAAACGTATGAATGTTCTGTAAACGTGATTCAGTCGAAAAGGCTACACGATATGTAATATTGCGGCAGTATTTCAATTGAACGTTCATGGAATTACATGTGTATTACATTTGCAACGAACGTAATCGTACTAATAAGTGGCTCTCCTTCTAAAATGATCTAAGATAATGCTGTGACTATTTCATCGATGTATGTTTGGCAGAATGTCTTCCAATTTACATTGTTTAATGTTTTTCACTAGGATATAAATCGGCTGATAGCCTACGTGGTAAGCTGAAGGAAGCAGTTGAAGCGAAAGACAAAGGGTATTTACAAAAGATTGTACAAGAAAGCGTGTCTGCCGGAATGCCAGAGCTGAATGACGATATCTTGAAAGCTCGAAGTGTGTTAGACATACTTGAAGGTGGATCTGGAGGTTAGCACATGCATTCAACTGCCGCTTGTGCGTAAACGGCGCCTTAAATATAAATTATAATATCTCTGAAATATAATGTTAATGCGTAACAATTTCATTTTTTAAATTGAATATGATTGTCATTTTGAAATTGTGTTAGAATTTAAAGTAAACTTTTCACGAAGTCATCCTGGTGCTAGTGAATGCTGTCGATTTGGTTTGATAGATGTGAAATCAGCTACTTCACTCAGAGACCGGTTAACAGAATTGATGCAAGCGAAAGATGCTGCAGGATTGGACAAAGCCATATCGGAATGTGAATCGGCAGAATATCCTGAACTTGGACCTCACTTGCGCAAAGCCCGGGATGTACTTGAAACACTGGGTGGTGGGCGTGGAGGTTAGATATGGTTTCTATTTTTGATGAGATTTCGAGTGCAAATGCCCAAATTTAATGTCATATTACCTGGAGAAATTGTGAGATTCTATGACTAGTAAATGAAATGTAATATAAAATCTAGCACGTTGGAAATCTTTTACAATGATATCAAGATTACAATGCATGGATGAGTACAGAAGCTTGCGTTTGTGAAGGCAATATATATAATTTCATTATATTAGTATTCAGAAAAACGCACACAAAGACACACACAAATACACACACTGAAACACAGACATACACACACACGCAGACACATGAACACACACACACACACACACACACACACAAACAAACATGCACATTGCACAAACGCACACACCACATCTACATTTTATATATACGATGTAATTATATATCACTTGCAATACGTTCTATAACGTCCGATAAATTCGCTTCCAATACATTCTATATTTACGATATGGAGACATGTCTGCAGCACTTAATGGAACAGATACATCATCGTCCTGTAATTCCCGCTTTCGCCTGTTCTTCCCATCAATCTAACAACGTTTGTCAAAGCAATGATTTTGTGGAGAAATATTTACGTGTATGTCATGGGTGAACACTTTAAGTGTGTCCATCCGTGCGTGTGTGTGTGTATGCGTGTTTGTGTGTTTGTGTGAAAGTGTGTTTTTCCGTGTGTTTCTGTGTGTTTCTATGTGTTTGTGTATGATCCTGTATGTGGGTATATTTGCAAACGGATGTTTTTGCTTCTATTTTTTCCACTTTGGTATTGTGTTCATGACATCAGTAAAGATATATACAGAAATTTTTTCCGAGTTTGTTTATTGCTCTGTTAAAATACTCTGTCAGGGACGAAGACGCCTGAATCACTTCGCCGAAAACTAAAGTCTGCTATGAAGCAGGGAGATAAAGATACATTGGACAAAGTAATTCACGAATGCATTGCTGCTGGAATGCCAGAACTAGACGTAGACATAAGCGTTGCTCGAGACTTATTGAAAGACGTTAAAATTTCTCCTCCAAAAGGTACATAGCATTTATTTTGCTTTCAAACGCCTATTGAACTAATAGAATATTATACATTCTTCTATTATGATATGGAGACATCATTTGAAACCGCCTCTTTTATGAGGCTATTGAAACTTTTCATTAATAAATATGTTTACCGATGAATGGTGTGTTTGATACACGAAGTTAGTATAACGTGCATAAACTTCCTTTGCCAGACATGAAAACCGTCGAAAGTTTACGAGATGAGCTAGAAAAAGCGACGAAACTGAAAGACAAAGTAGCTCTCAGGCAAATCATTGAAGACTGTGAAGGCGTTGCATATCCTGAATTGAGTTGGGATCTGTCAAAAGCGAGAGACACACTAGAAAGCTTAGGAGGTGGACGCGGAGGTTAGATATTTGAAATATTGTTGCCTATAGAAAAGTATATATATCTAACACATGACAATTTATGTAAGCAAAACGTATGAATGTTCTGTAAACGTAATTCAGTCGAAAAGGCTACACGATATGTAATATTGCGGCAGTATTTCAATTGAACGTTCATGGAATTACATGTGTATTACATTTGCAACGAACGTAATCGTACTAATAAGTGGCTCTCCTTCTAAAATGATCTAAGATAATGCTTTGACTATTTCATCGATGTATGTTTGACAGAATGTCTTCCAATTTACATTGTTTAATGTTTTTCACTAGGATATAAATCGGCTGATAGCCTACGTGGTAAGCTGAAGGAAGCAGTTGAAGCGAAAGACAAAGGGTATTTACAAAAGATTGTACAAGAAAGCGTGTCTGCCGGAATGCCAGAGCTGAATGACGATATCTTGAAAGCTCGAAGTGTGTTAGACATACTTGAAGGTGGATCTGGAGGTTAGCACATGCATTTAACTGCCGCTTGTGCGTAAACGGCGCCTTAAATATAAATTATAATATCTCTGAAATATAATGTTAATGCGTAACAATTTCATTTTTTAAATTGAATATGATTGTCATTTTGAAATTGTGTTAGAATTTAAAGTAAAATTTTCACGAAGTCATCCTGGTGCTAGTGAATGCTGTCGATTTGGTTTGATAGATGTGAAATCAGCTACTTCACTCAGAGACCGGTTAACAGAATTGATGCAAGCGAAAGATGCTGCAGGATTGGACAAAGCCATATCGGAATGTGAATCGGCAGAATATCCTGAACTTGGACCTCACTTGCGCAAAGCCCGGGATGTACTTGAAACACTGGGTGGTGGGCGTGGAGGTTAGATATGGTTTCTATTTTTGATGAGATTTCGAGTGCAAATGCCCAAATTTAATGTCATATTACCTGGAGAAATTGTGAGATTCTATGACTAGTAAATGAAATGTAATATAAAATCTAGCACGTTGGAAATCTTTTACAATGATATCAAGATTACAATGCATGGATGAGTACAGAAGCTTGCGTTTGTGAAGGCAATATATATAATTTCATTATATTAGTATTCAGAAAAACGCACACAAAGACACACACAAATACACACACTGAAACACAGACATACACACACACGCAGACACATGCACACACACACACACACACACACACACTCAGACACACAAACAAACATGCACATTGCACAAACGCACACACCACATCTACATTTTATATATACGATGTAATTATATATCACTTGCAATACGTTCTATAACGTCCGATAAATTCGCTTCCAATACATTCTATATTTACGATATGGAGACATGTCTGCAGCACTTAATGGAACAGATACATCATCGTCCTGTAATTCCCGCTTTCGCCTGATCTTCCCATCAATGTAACAACGTTTGTCAAAGCAATGATTTTGTGGAGAAATATTTACGTGTATGTCATGGTTGAACACTTTAAGTGTGTCCATCCGTTCGTGTGTTTGTGTATGCGTGTTTGTGTGTTTGTGTGAAAGTGTGTTTTTCCGTGTGTTTCTGTGTGTTTCTATGTGTTTGTGTATGATCCTGTATGTGGGTATATTTGCAAACGGATGTTTTTGCTTCTATTTTTTCCACTTTGGTATTGTGTTCATGACATCAGTAAAGATATATACAGAAATTTTTTCCGAGTTTGTTTATTGCTCTGTTAAAATACTCTGTCAGGGACGAAGACGCCTGAATCACTTCGCCGAAAACTAAAGTCTGCTATGAAGCAGGGAGATAAAGATACATTGGACAAAGTAATTCACGAATGCATTGCTGCTGGAATGCCAGAACTAGACGTATACATAAGCGTTGCTCGAGACTTATTGAAAGACGTTAAAATTTCTCCTCCAAAAGGTACATAGCATTTATTTTGCTTTCAAACGCCTATTGAACTAATAGAATATTATACATTCTTCTATTATGATATGGAGACATCATTTGAAACCGCCTCTTTTATGAGGCTATTGAAACTTTTCATTAATAATTATGTTTACCGATGAATGGTGTGTTTGATACACGAAGTTAGTATAACGTGCATAAACTTCCTTTGCCAGACATGAAAACCGTCGAAAGTTTACGAGATGAGCTAGAACAAGCGACGAAACTGAAAGACAAAGTAGCTCTCAGGCAAATCATTGAAGACTGTGAAGGCGTTGCATATCCTGAATTGAGTTGGGATCTGTCAAAAGCGAGAGACACACTAGAAAGCTTAGGAGGTGGACGCGGAGGTTAGATATTTGAAATATTGTTGCCTATAGAAAAGTATATATATCTAACACATGACAATTTATGTAAGCAAAACGTATGAATGTTCTGTAAACGTGATTCAGTCGAAAAGGCTACACGATATGTAATATTGCGGCAGTATTTCAATTGAACGTTCATGGAATTACATGTGTATTACATTTGCAACGAACGTAATCGTACTAATAAGTGGCTCTCCTTCTAAAATGATCTAAGATAATGCTTTGACTATTTCATCGATGTATGTTTGACAGAATGTCTTCCAATTTACATTGTTTAATGTTTTTCACTAGGATATAAATCGGCTGATAGCCTACGTGGTAAGCTGAAGGAAGCAGTTGAAGCGAAAGACAAAGGGTATTTACAAAAGATTGTACAAGAAAGCGTGTCTGCCGGAATGCCAGAGCTGAATGACGATATCTTGAAAGCTCGAAGTGTGTTAGACATACTTGAAGGTGGATCTGGAGGTTAGCACATGCATTCAACTGCCGCTTGTGCGTAAACGGCGCCTTAAATATAAATTATAATATCTCTGAAATATAATGTTAATGCGTAACAATTTCATTTTTTAAATTGAATATGATTGTCATTTTGAAATTGTGTTAGAATTTAAAGTAAAATTTTCACGAAGTCATCCTGGTGCTAGTGAATGCTGTCGATTTGGTTTGATAGATGTGAAATCAGCTACTTCACTCAGAGACCGGTTAACAGAATTGATGCAAGCGAAAGATGCTGCAGGATTGGACAAAGCCATATCGGAATGTGAATCGGCAGAATATCCTGAACTTGGACCTCACTTGCGCAAAGCCCGGGATGTACTTGAAACACTGGGTGGTGGGCGTGGAGGTTAGATATGGTTTCTATTTTTGATGAGATTTCGAGTGCAAATGCCCAAATTTAATGTCATATTACCTGGAGAAATTGTGAGATTCTATGACTAGTAAATGAAATGTAATATAAAATCTAGCACGTTGGAAATCTTTTACAATGATATCAAGATTACAATGCATGGATGAGTACAGAAGCTTGCGTTTGTGAAGGCAATATATATAATTTCATTATATTAGTATTCAGAAAAACGCACACAAAGACACACACAAATACACACACTGAAACACAGACATACACACACACGCAGACACATGAACACACACACACACACACACACACACACAAACAAACATGCACATTGCACAAACGCACACACCACATCTACATTTTATATATACGATGTAATTATATATCACTTGCAATACGTTCTATAACGTCCGATAAATTCGCTTCCAATACATTCTATATTTACGATATGGAGACATGTCTGCAGCACTTAATGGAACAGATACATCATCGTCCTGTAATTCCCGCTTTCGCCTGTTCTTCCCATCAATCTAACAACGTTTGTCAAAGCAATGATTTTGTGGAGAAATATTTACGTGTATGTCATGGTTGAACACTTTAAGTGTGTCCATCCGTGCGTGTGTGTGTGTATGCGTGTTTGTGTGTTTGTGTGAAAGTGTGTTTTTCCGTGTGTTTCTGTGTGTTTCTATGTGTTTGTGTATGATCCTGTATGTGGGTATATTTGCAAACGGATGTTTTTGCTTCTATTTTTTCCACTTTGGTATTGTGTTCATGACATCAGTAAAGATATATACAGAAATTTTTTCCGAGTTTGTTTATTGCTCTGTTAAAATACTCTGTCAGGGACGAAGACGCCTGAATCACTTCGCCGAAAACTAAAGTCTGCTATGAAGCAGGGAGATAAAGATACATTGGACAAAGTAATTCACGAATGCATTGCTGCTGGAATGCCAGAACTAGACGTAGACATAAGCGTTGCTCGAGACTTATTGAAAGACGTTAAAATTTCTCCTCCAAAAGGTACATAGCATTTATTTTGCTTTCAAACGCCTATTGAACTAATAGAATATTATACATTCTTCTATTATGATATGGAGACATCATTTGAAACCGCCTCTTTTATGAGGCTATTGAAACTTTTCATTAATAAATATGTTTACCGATGAATGGTGTGTTTGATACACGAAGTTAGTATAACGTGCATAAACTTCCTTTGCCAGACATGAAAACCGTCGAAAGTTTACGAGATGAGCTAGAAAAAGCGACGAAACTGAAAGACAAAGTAGCTCTCAGGCAAATCATTGAAGACTGTGAAGGCGTTGCATATCCTGAATTGAGTTGGGATCTGTCAAAAGCGAGAGACACACTAGAAAGCTTAGGAGGTGGACGCGGAGGTTAGATATTTGAAATATTGTTGCCTATAGAAAAGTATATATATCTAACACATGACAATTTATGTAAGCAAAACGTATGAATGTTCTGTAAACGTAATTCAGTCGAAAAGGCTACACGATATGTAATATTGCGGCAGTATTTCAATTGAACGTTCATGGAATTACATGTGTATTACATTTGCAACGAACGTAATCGTACTAATAAGTGGCTCTCCTTCTAAAATGATCTAAGATAATGCTTTGACTATTTCATCGATGTATGTTTGACAGAATGTCTTCCAATTTACATTGTTTAATGTTTTTCACTAGGATATAAATCGGCTGATAGCCTACGTGGTAAGCTGAAGGAAGCAGTTGAAGCGAAAGACAAAGGGTATTTACAAAAGATTGTACAAGAAAGCGTGTCTGCCGGAATGCCAGAGCTGAATGACGATATCTTGAAAGCTCGAAGTGTGTTAGACATACTTGAAGGTGGATCTGGAGGTTAGCACATGCATTTAACTGCCGCTTGTGCGTAAACGGCGCCTTAAATATAAATTATAATATCTCTGAAATATAATGTTAATGCGTAACAATTTCATTTTTTAAATTGAATATGATTGTCATTTTGAAATTGTGTTAGAATTTAAAGTAAAATTTTCACGAAGTCATCCTGGTGCTAGTGAATGCTGTCGATTTGGTTTGATAGATGTGAAATCAGCTACTTCACTCAGAGACCGGTTAACAGAATTGATGCAAGCGAAAGATGCTGCAGGATTGGACAAAGCCATATCGGAATGTGAATCGGCAGAATATCCTGAACTTGGACCTCACTTGCGCAAAGCCCGGGATGTACTTGAAACACTGGGTGGTGGGCGTGGAGGTTAGATATGGTTTCTATTTTTGATGAGATTTCGAGTGCAAATGCCCAAATTTAATGTCATATTACCTGGAGAAATTGTGAGATTCTATGACTAGTAAATGAAATGTAATATAAAATCTAGCACGTTGGAAATCTTTTACAATGATATCAAGATTACAATGCATGGATGAGTACAGAAGCTTGCGTTTGTGAAGGCAATATATATAATTTCATTATATTAGTATTCAGAAAAACGCACACAAAGACACACACAAATACACACACTGAAACACAGACATACACACACACGCAGACACATGCACACACACACACACACACACACACACACTCAGACACACACACAAACAAACATGCACAATACACAAACGCACACACCACATCTACATTTTATATATACGATGTAATTATATATCACTTGCAATACGTTCTATAGCGTCCGATAAATTCGCTTCCAATACATTCTATATTTACGATATGGAGACATGTCTGCAGCACTTAATGGAACAGATACATCATCGTCCTGTATTTCCCGCTTTCGCTTGTTCTTCCCATAAATCTAACAACGTTTGTCAAAGCAATGATTTTGTGGAGAAATATTTACGTGTATGTCATGGTTGAACACTTTAAGTGTGTCCATCCGTGCGTGTGTGTGTGTATGCGTGTTTGTGTGTTTGTGTGAAAGTGTGTTTTTCCGTGTGTTTCTGTGTGTTTCTATGTGTTTGTGTATGATCCTGTATGTGGGTATATTTGCAAACGGATGTTTTTGCTTCTATTTTTTCCACTTTGGTATTGTGTTCATGACATCAGTAAAGATATATACAGAAATTTTTTCCGAGTTTGTTTATTGCTCTGTTAAAATACTCTGTCAGGGACGAAGACGCCTGAATCACTTCGCCGAAAACTAAAGTCTGCTATGAAGCAGGGAGATAAAGATACATTGGACAAAGTAATTCACGAATGCATTGCTGCTGGAATGCCAGAACTAGACGTAGACATAAGCGTTGCTCGAGACTTATTGAAAGACGTTAAAATTTCTCCTCCAAAAGGTACATAGCATTTATTTTGCTTTCAAACGCCTATTGAACTAATAGAATATTATACATTCTTCTATTATGATATGGAGACATCATTTGAAACCGCCTCTTTTATGAGGCTATTGAAACTTTTCATTAATAATTATGTTTACCGATGAATGGTGTGTTTGATACACGAAGTTAGTATAACGTGCATAAACTTCCTTTGCCAGACATGAAAACCGTCGAAAGTTTACGAGATGAGCTAGAAAAAGCGACGAAACTGAAAGACAAAGTAGCTCTCAGGCAAATCATTGAAGACTGTGAAGGCGTTGCATATCCTGAATTGAGTTGGGATCTGTCAAAAGCGAGAGACACACTAGAAAGCTTAGGAGGTGGACGCGGAGGTTAGATATTTGAAATATTGTTGCCTATAGAAAAGTATATATATCTAACACATGACAATTTATGTAAGCAAAACGTATGAATGTTCTGTAAACGTGATTCAGTCGAAAAGGCTACACGATATGTAATATTGCGGCAGTATTTCAATTGAACGTTCATGGAATTACATGTGTATTACATTTGCAACGAACGTAATCGTACTAATAAGTGGCTCTCCTTCTAAAATGATCTAAGATAATGCTTTGACTATTTCATCGATGTATGTTTGACAGAATGTCTTCCAATTTACATTGTTTAATGTTTTTCACTAGGATATAAATCGGCTGATAGCCTACGTGGTAAGCTGAAGGAAGCAGTTGAAGCGAAAGACAAAGGGTATTTACAAAAGATTGTACAAGAAAGCGTGTCTGCCGGAATGCCAGAGCTGAATGACGATATCTTGAAAGCTCGAAGTGTGTTAGACATACTTGAAGGTGGATCTGGAGGTTAGCACATGCATTCAACTGCCGCTTGTGCGTAAACGGCGCCTTAAATATAAATTATAATATCTCTGAAATATAATGTTAATGCGTAACAATTTCATTTTTTAAATTGAATATGATTGTCATTTTGAAATTGTGTTAGAATTTAAAGTAAAATTTTCACGAAGTCATCCTGGTGCTAGTGAATGCTGTCGATTTGGTTTGATAGATGTGAAATCAGCTACTTCACTCAGAGACCGGTTAACAGAATTGATGCAAGCGAAAGATGTTGCAGGATTGGACAAAGCCATATCGGAATGTGAATCGGCAGAATATCCTGAACTTGGACCTCACTTGCGCAAAGCCCGGGATGTACTTGAAACACTGGGTGGTGGGCGTGGAGGTTAGATATGGTTTCTATTTTTGATGAGATTTCGAGTGCAAATGCCCAAATTTAATGTCATATTACCTGGAGAAATTGTGAGATCCTATGACTAGTAAATGAAATGTAATATAAAATCTAGCACGTTGGAAATCTTTTACAATGATATCAAGATTACAATGCATGGATGAGTGCAGAAGCTTGCGTTTGTGAAGGCAATATATATAATTTCATTATATTAGTATTCAGAAAAACGCACACAAAGACACACACAAATACACGCACTGAAACACAGACATACACACACACGCAGACACATGAACACACACACACACACACACACACACACACAAACAAACATGCACATTGCACAAACGCACACACCACATCTACATTTTATATATACGATGTAATTATATATCACTTGCAATACGTTCTATAACGTCCGATAAATTCGCTTCCAATACATTCTATATTTACGATATGGAGACATGTCTGCAGCACTTAATGGAACAGATACATCATCGTCCTGTAATTCCCGCTTTCGCCTGATCTTCCCATCAATGTAACAACGTTTGTCAAAGCAATGATTTTGTGGAGAAATATTTACGTGTATGTCATGGTTGAACACTTTAAGTGTGTCCATCCGTTCGTGTGTTTGTGTATGCGTGTTTGTGTGTTTGTGTGAAAGTGTGTTTTTCCGTGTGTTTCTGTGTGTTTCTATGTGTTTGTGTATGATCCTGTATGTGGGTATATTTGCAAACGGATGTTTTTGCTTCTATTTTTTCCACTTTGGTATTGTGTTCATGACATCAGTAAAGATATATACAGAAATTGTTTCCGAGTTTGTTTATTGCTCTGTTAAAATACTCTGTCAGGGACGAAGACGCCTGAATCACTTCGCCGAAAACTAAAGTCTGCTATGAAGCAGGGAGATAAAGATACATTGGACAAAGTAATTCACGAATGCATTGCTGCTGGAATGCCAGAACTAGACGTAGACATAAGCGTTGCTCGAGACTTATTGAAAGACGTTAAAATTTCTCCTCCAAAAGGTACATAGCATTTATTTTGCTTTCAAACGCCTATTGAACTAATAGAATATTATACATTCTTCTATTATGATATGGAGACATCATTTGAAACCGCCTCTTTTATGAGGCTATTGAAACTTTTCATTAATAATTATGTTTACCGATGAATGGTGTGTTTGATACACGAAGTTAGTATAACGTGCATAAACTTCCTTTGCCAGACATGAAAACCGTCGAAAGTTTACGAGATGAGCTAGAAAAAGCGACGAAACTGAAAGACAAAGTAGCTCTCAGGCAAATCATTGAAGACTGTGAAGGCGTTGCATATCCTGAATTGAGTTGGGATCTGTCAAAAGCGAGAGACACACTAGAAAGCTTAGGAGGTGGACGCGGAGGTTAGATATTTGAAATATTGTTGCCTATAGAAAAGTATATATATCTAACACATGACAATTTATGTAAGCAAAACGTATGAATGTTCTGTAAACGTGATTCAGTCGAAAAGGCTACACGATATGTAATATTGCGGCAGTATTTCAATTGAACGTTCATGGAATTACATGTGTATTACATTTGCAACGAACGTAATCGTACTAATAAGTGGCTCTCCTTCTAAAATGATCTAAGATAATGCTTTGACTATTTCATCGATGTATGTTTGACAGAATGTCTTCCAATTTACATTGTTTAATGTTTTTCACTAGGATATAAATCGGCTGATAGCCTACGTGGTAAGCTGAAGGAAGCAGTTGAAGCGAAAGACAAAGGGTATTTACAAAAGATTGTACAAGAAAGCGTGTCTGCCGGAATGCCAGAGCTGAATGACGATATCTTGAAAGCTCGAAGTGTGTTAGACATACTTGAAGGTGGATCTGGAGGTTAGCACATGCATTCAACTGCCGCTTGTGCGTAAACGGCGCCTTAAATATAAATTATAATATCTCTGAAATATAATGTTAATGCGTAACAATTTCATTTTTTAAATTGAATATGATTGTCATTTTGAAATTGTGTTAGAATTTAAAGTAAAATTTTCACGAAGTCATCCTGGTGCTAGTGAATGCTGTCGATTTGGTTTGATAGATGTGAAATCAGCTACTTCACTCAGAGACCGGTTAACAGAATTGATGCAAGCGAAAGATGTTGCAGGATTGGACAAAGCCATATCGGAATGTGAATCGGCAGAATATCCTGAACTTGGACCTCACTTGCGCAAAGCCCGGGATGTACTTGAAACACTGGGTGGTGGGCGTGGAGGTTAGATATGGTTTCTATTTTTGATGAGATTTCGAGTGCAAATGCCCAAATTTAATGTCATATTACCTGGAGAAATTGTGAGATCCTATGACTAGTAAATGAAATGTAATATAAAATCTAGCACGTTGGAAATCTTTTACAATGATATCAAGATTACAATGCATGGATGAGTGCAGAAGCTTGCGTTTGTGAAGGCAATATATATAATTTCATTATATTAGTATTCAGAAAAACGCACACAAAGACACACACAAATACACGCACTGAAACACAGACATACACACACACGCAGACACATGAACACACACACACACACACACACACACACACAAACAAACATGCACATTGCACAAACGCACACACCACATCTACATTTTATATATACGATGTAATTATATATCACTTGCAATACGTTCTATAACGTCCGATAAATTCGCTTCCAATACATTCTATATTTACGATATGGAGACATGTCTGCAGCACTTAATGGAACAGATACATCATCGTCCTGTAATTCCCGCTTTCGCCTGATCTTCCCATCAATGTAACAACGTTTGTCAAAGCAATGATTTTGTGGAGAAATATTTACGTGTATGTCATGGTTGAACACTTTAAGTGTGTCCATCCGTTCGTGTGTTTGTGTATGCGTGTTTGTGTGTTTGTGTGAAAGTGTGTTTTTCCGTGTGTTTCTGTGTGTTTCTATGTGTTTGTGTATGATCCTGTATGTGGGTATATTTGCAAACGGATGTTTTTGCTTCTATTTTTTCCACTTTGGTATTGTGTTCATGACATCAGTAAAGATATATACAGAAATTGTTTCCGAGTTTGTTTATTGCTCTGTTAAAATACTCTGTCAGGGACGAAGACGCCTGAATCACTTCGCCGAAAACTAAAGTCTGCTATGAAGCAGGGAGATAAAGATACATTGGACAAAGTAATTCACGAATGCATTGCTGCTGGAATGCCAGAACTAGACGTAGACATAAGCGTTGCTCGAGACTTATTGAAAGACGTTAAAATTTCTCCTCCAAAAGGTACATAGCATTTATTTTGCTTTCAAACGCCTATTGAACTAATAGAATATTATACATTCTTCTATTATGATATGGAGACATCATTTGAAACCGCCTCTTTTATGAGGCTATTGAAACTTTTCATTAATAATTATGTTTACCGATGAATGGTGTGTTTGATACACGAAGTTAGTATAACGTGCATAAACTTCCTTTGCCAGACATGAAAACCGTCGAACGTTTACGAGATGAGCTAGAAAAAGCGACGAAACTGAAAGACAAAGTAGCTCTCAGGCAAATCATTGAAGACTGTGAAGGCGTTGCATATCCTGAATTGAGTTGGGATCTGTCAAAAGCGAGAGACACACTAGAAAGCTTAGGAGGTGGACGCGGAGGTTAGATATTTGAAATATTGTTGCCTATAGAAAAGTATATATATCTAACGTATGACAATTTATGTAAGCAAAACGTATGAATGTTCTGTAAACGTGATTCAGTCGAAAAGGCTACACGATATGTAATATTGCGGCAGTATTTCAATTGAACGTTCATGGAATTACATGTGTATTACATTTGCAACGAACGTAATCGTACTAATAAGTGGCTCTCCTTCTAAAATGATCTAAGATAATGCTTTGACTATTTCATCGATGTATGTTTGACAGAATGTCTTCCAATTTACATTGTTTAATGTTTTTCACTAGGATATAAATCGGCTGATAGCCTACGTGGTAAGCTGAAGGAAGCAGTTGAAGCGAAAGACAAAGGGTATTTACAAAAGATTGTACAAGAAAGCGTGTCTGCCGGAATGCCAGAGCTGAATGACGATATCTTGAAAGCTCGAAGTGTGTTAGACATACTTGAAGGTGGATCTGGAGGTTAGCACATGCATTTAACTGCCGCTTGTGCGTAAACGGCGCCTTAAATATAAATTATAATATCTCTGAAATATAATGTTAATGCGTAACAATTTCATTTTTTAAATTGAATATGATTGTCATTTTGAAATTGTGTTAGAATTTAAAGTAAAATTTTCACGAAGTCATCCTGGTGCTAGTGAATGCTGTCGATTTGGTTTGATAGATGTGAAATCAGCTACTTCACTCAGAGACCGGTTAACAGAATTGATGCAAGCGAAAGATGTTGCAGGATTGGACAAAGCCATATCGGAATGTGAATCGGCAGAATATCCTGAACTTGGACCTCACTTGCGCAAAGCCCGGGATGTACTTGAAACACTGGGTGGTGGGCGTGGAGGTTAGATATGGTTTCTATTTTTGATGAGATTTCGAGTGCAAATGCCCAAATTTAATGTCATATTACCTGGAGAAATTGTGAGATCCTATGACTAGTAAATGAAATGTAATATAAAATCTAGCACGTTGGAAATCTTTTACAATGATATCAAGATTACAATGCATGGATGAGTGCAGAAGCTTGCGTTTGTGAAGGCAATATATATAATTTCATTATATTAGTATTCAGAAAAACGCACACAAAGACACACACAAATACACGCACTGAAACACAGACATACACACACACGCAGACACATGAACACACACACACACACACACACACACACACAAACAAACATGCACATTGCACAAACGCACACACCACATCTACATTTTATATATACGATGTAATTATATATCACTTGCAATACGTTCTATAACGTCCGATAAATTCGCTTCCAATACATTCTATATTTACGATATGGAGACATGTCTGCAGCACTTAATGGAACAGATACATCATCGTCCTGTAATTCCCGCTTTCGCCTGATCTTCCCATCAATGTAACAACGTTTGTCAAAGCAATGATTTTGTGGAGAAATATTTACGTGTATGTCATGGTTGAACACTTTAAGTGTGTCCATCCGTTCGTGTGTTTGTGTATGCGTGTTTGTGTGTTTGTGTGAAAGTGTGTTTTTCCGTGTGTTTCTGTGTGTTTCTATGTGTTTGTGTATGATCCTGTATGTGGGTATATTTGCAAACGGATGTTTTTGCTTCTATTTTTTCCACTTTGGTATTGTGTTCATGACATCAGTAAAGATATATACAGAAATTGTTTCCGAGTTTGTTTATTGCTCTGTTAAAATACTCTGTCAGGGACGAAGACGCCTGAATCACTTCGCCGAAAACTAAAGTCTGCTATGAAGCAGGGAGATAAAGATACATTGGACAAAGTAATTCACGAATGCATTGCTGCTGGAATGCCAGAACTAGACGTAGACATAAGCGTTGCTCGAGACTTATTGAAAGACGTTAAAATTTCTCCTCCAAAAGGTACATAGCATTTATTTTGCTTTCAAACGCCTATTGAACTAATAGAATATTATACATTCTTCTATTATGATATGGAGACATCATTTGAAACCGCCTCTTTTATGAGGCTATTGAAACTTTTCATTAATAATTATGTTTACCGATGAATGGTGTGTTTGATACACGAAGTTAGTATAACGTGCATAAACTTCCTTTGCCAGACATGAAAACCGTCGAAAGTTTACGAGATGAGCTAGAAAAAGCGACGAAACTGAAAGACAAAGTAGCTCTCAGGCAAATCATTGAAGACTGTGAAGGCGTTGCATATCCTGAATTGAGTTGGGATCTGTCAAAAGCGAGAGACACACTAGAAAGCTTAGGAGGTGGACGCGGAGGTTAGATATTTGAAATATTGTTGCCTATAGAAAAGTATATATATCTAACGTATGACAATTTATGTAAGCAAAACGTATGAATGTTCTGTAAACGTGATTCAGTCGAAAAGGCTACACGATATGTAATATTGCGGCAGTATTTCAATTGAACGTTCATGGAATTACATGTGTATTACATTTGCAACGAACGTAATCGTACTAATAAGTGGCTCTCCTTCTAAAATGATCTAAGATAATGCTTTGACTATTTCATCGATGTATGTTTGACAGAATGTCTTCCAATTTACATTGTTTAATGTTTTTCACTAGGATATAAATCGGCTGATAGCCTACGTGGTAAGCTGAAGGAAGCAGTTGAAGCGAAAGACAAAGGGTATTTACAAAAGATTGTACAAGAAAGCGTGTCTGCCGGAATGCCAGAGCTGAATGACGATATCTTGAAAGCTCGAAGTGTGTTAGACATACTTGAAGGTGGATCTGGAGGTTAGCACATGCATTTAACTGCCGCTTGTGCGTAAACGGCGCCTTAAATATAAATTATAATATCTCTGAAATATAATGTTAATGCGTAACAATTTCATTTTTTAAATTGAATATGATTGTCATTTTGAAATTGTGTTAGAATTTAAAGTAAAATTTTCACGAAGTCATCCTGGTGCTAGTGAATGCTGTCGATTTGGTTTGATAGATGTGAAATCAGCTACTTCACTCAGAGACCGGTTAACAGAATTGATGCAAGCGAAAGATGTTGCAGGATTGGACAAAGCCATATCGGAATGTGAATCGGCAGAATATCCTGAACTTGGACCTCACTTGCGCAAAGCCCGGGATGTACTTGAAACACTGGGTGGTGGGCGTGGAGGTTAGATATGGTTTCTATTTTTGATGAGATTTCGAGTGCAAATGCCCAAATTTAATGTCATATTACCTGGAGAAATTGTGAGATCCTATGACTAGTAAATGAAATGTAATATAAAATCTAGCACGTTGGAAATCTTTTACAATGATATCAAGATTACAATGCATGGATGAGTGCAGAAGCTTGCGTTTGTGAAGGCAATATATATAATTTCATTATATTAGTATTCAGAAAAACGCACACAAAGACACACACAAATACACGCACTGAAACACAGACATACACACACACGCAGACACATGAACACACACACACACACACACACACACACACAAACAAACATGCACATTGCACAAACGCACACACCACATCTACATTTTATATATACGATGTAATTATATATCACTTGCAATACGTTCTATAACGTCCGATAAATTCGCTTCCAATACATTCTATATTTACGATATGGAGACATGTCTGCAGCACTTAATGGAACAGATACATCATCGTCCTGTAATTCCCGCTTTCGCCTGATCTTCCCATCAATGTAACAACGTTTGTCAAAGCAATGATTTTGTGGAGAAATATTTACGTGTATGTCATGGTTGAACACTTTAAGTGTGTCCATCCGTTCGTGTGTTTGTGTATGCGTGTTTGTGTGTTTGTGTGAAAGTGTGTTTTTCCGTGTGTTTCTGTGTGTTTCTATGTGTTTGTGTATGATCCTGTATGTGGGTATATTTGCAAACGGATGTTTTTGCTTCTATTTTTTCCACTTTGGTATTGTGTTCATGACATCAGTAAAGATATATACAGAAATTGTTTCCGAGTTTGTTTATTGCTCTGTTAAAATACTCTGTCAGGGACGAAGACGCCTGAATCACTTCGCCGAAAACTAAAGTCTGCTATGAAGCAGGGAGATAAAGATACATTGGACAAAGTAATTCACGAATGCATTGCTGCTGGAATGCCAGAACTAGACGTAGACATAAGCGTTGCTCGAGACTTATTGAAAGACGTTAAAATTTCTCCTCCAAAAGGTACATAGCATTTATTTTGCTTTCAAACGCCTATTGAACTAATAGAATATTATACATTCTTCTATTATGATATGGAGACATCATTTGAAACCGCCTCTTTTATGAGGCTATTGAAACTTTTCATTAATAATTATGTTTACCGATGAATGGTGTGTTTGATACACGAAGTTAGTATAACGTGCATAAACTTCCTTTGCCAGACATGAAAACCGTCGAAAGTTTACGAGATGAGCTAGAAAAAGCGACGAAACTGAAAGACAAAGTAGCTCTCAGGCAAATCATTGAAGACTGTGAAGGCGTTGCATATCCTGAATTGAGTTGGGATCTGTCAAAAGCGAGAGACACACTAGAAAGCTTAGGAGGTGGACGCGGAGGTTAGATATTTGAAATATTGTTGCCTATAGAAAAGTATATATATCTAACACATGACAATTTATGTAAGCAAAACGTATGAATGTTCTGTAAACGTGATTCAGTCGAAAAGGCTACACGATATGTAATATTGCGGCAGTATTTCAATTGAACGTTCATGGAATTACATGTGTATTACATTTGCAACGAACGTAATCGTACTAATAAGTGGCTCTCCTTCTAAAATGATCTAAGATAATGCTTTGACTATTTCATCGATGTATGTTTGACAGAAAGTCTTCCAATTTACATTGTTTAATGTTTTTCACTAGGATATAAATCGGCTGATAGCCTACGTGGTAAGCTGAAGGAAGCAGTTGAAGCGAAAGACAAAGGGTATTTACAAAAGATTGTACAAGAAAGCGTGTCTGCCGGAATGCCAGAGCTGAATGACGATATCTTGAAAGCTCGAAGTGTGTTAGACATACTTGAAGGTGGATCTGGAGGTTAGCACATGCATTTAACTGCCGCTTGTGCGTAAACGGCGCCTTAAATATAAATTATAATATCTCTGAAATATAATGTTAATGCGTAACAATTTCATTTTTTAAATTGAATATGATTGTCATTTTGAAATTGTGTTAGAATTTAAAGTAAAATTTTCACGAAGTCATCCTGGTGCTAGTGAATGCTGTCGATTTGGTTTGATAGATGTGAAATCAGCTACTTCACTCAGAGACCGGTTAACAGAATTGATGCAAGCGAAAGATGCTGCAGGATTGGACAAAGCCATATCGGAATGTGAATCGGCAGAATATCCTGAACTTGGACCTCACTTGCGCAAAGCCCGGGATGTACTTGAAACACTGGGAGGTGGGCGTGGAGGTTAGATATGGTTTCTACTTTTGATGAGATTTCGAGTGCAAATGCCCAAATTTAATGTCATATTACCTGGAGAAATTGTGAGATTCTATGACTAGTAAATGAAATGTAATATAAAATCTAGCACGTTGGAAATCTTTTACAATGATATCAAGATTACAATGCATGGATGAGTGCAGAAGCTTGCGTTTGTGAAGGCAATATATATAATTTCATTATATTAGTATTCAGAAAAACGCACACAAAGACACACACAAATACACACACTGAAACACAGACATACACACACACGCAGACACATGCACACACACACACACACACACACATACACACACACACACACACACACACTCACAGACAAACACACACACACACACACACACACACAAACAAACATGCACAATACACAAACGCACACACCACATCTACATTTTATATATACGATGTAATTATATATCACTTGCAATACGTTCTATAACGTCCGATAAATTCGCTTCCAATACATTCTATATTTACGATATGGAGACATGTCTGCAGCACTTAATGGAACAGATACATCATCCTTCTGTAATTCCCGCTTTCGCTTGTTCTTCCCATCAATCTAACAACGTTTGTCAAAGCAATGATTTTGTGGAGAAATATTTTCGTTTATGTCATGGTTGAACACTTTAAGTGTGTCCATCCGTGCGTGTGTGTGTGTATGCGTGTTTGTGTGTTTGTGTGAAAGTGTGTTTTTCCGTGTGTTTCTGTGTGTTTCTATGTGTTTGTGTATGATCCTGTATGTGGGTATATTTGCAAACGGATGTTTTTGCTTCTATTTTTTCCACTTTGGTATTGTGTTCATGACATCAGTAAAGATATATACAGAAATGTTTTCCGAGTTTGTTTATTGCTCTGTTAAAATACTCTGTCAGGGACGAAGACGCCTGAATCACTTCGCCGAAAACTAAAGTCTGCTATGAAGCAGGGAGATAAAGATACATTGGACAAAGTAATTCACGAATGCATTGCTGCTGGAATGCCAGAACTAGACGTAGACATAAGCGTTGCTCGAGACTTATTGAAAGACGTTAAAATTTCTCCTCCAAAAGGTACATAGCATTTATTTTGCTTTCAAACGCCTATTGAACTAATAGAATATTATACATTCTTCTATTATGATATGGAGACATCATTTGAAACCGCCTCTTTTATGAGGCTATTGAAACTTTTCATTAATAATTATGTTTACCGATGAATGGTGTGTTTGATACACGAAGTTAGTATAACGTGCATAAACTTCCTTTGCCAGACATGAAAACCGTCGAAAGTTTACGAGATGAGCTAGAAAAAGCGACGAAACTGAACGACAAACTAGCTCTCAGGCAAATCATTGAAGACTGTGAAGGCGTTGCATATCCTGAATTGAGTTGGGATCTGTCAAAAGCGAGAGACACACTAGAAAGCTTAGGAGGTGGACGCGGAGGTTAGATATTTGAAATATTGTTGCCTATAGAAAAGTATATATATCTAACGTATGACAATTTATGTAAGCAAAACGTATGAATGTTCTGTAAACGTGATTCAGTCGAAAAGGCTACACGATATGTAATATTGCGGCAGTATTTCAATTGAACGTTCATGGAATTACATGTGTATTACATTTGCAACGAACGTAATCGTACTAATAAGTGGCTCTCCTTCTAAAATGATCTAAGATAATGCTTTGACTATTTCATCGATGTATGTTTGACAGAATGTCTTCCAATTTACATTGTTTAATGTTTTTCACTAGGATATAAATCGGCTGATAGCCTACGTGGTAAGCTGAAGGAAGCAGTTGAAGCGAAAGACAAAGGGTATTTACAAAAGATTGTACAAGAAAGCGTGTCTGCCGGAATGCCAGAGCTGAATGACGATATCTTGAAAGCTCGAAGTGTGTTAGACATACTTGAAGGTGGATCTGGAGGTTAGCACATGCATTTAACTGCCGCTTGTGCGTAAACGGCGCCTTAAATATAAATTATAATATCTCTGAAATATAATGTTAATGCGTAACAATTTCATTTTTTAAATTGAATATGATTGTCATTTTGAAATTGTGTTAGAATTTAAAGTAAAATTTTCACGAAGTCATCCTGGTGCTAGTGAATGCTGTCGATTTGGTTTGATAGATGTGAAATCAGCTACTTCACTCAGAGACCGGTTAACAGAATTGATGCAAGCGAAAGATGCTGCAGGATTGGACAAAGCCATATCGGAATGTGAATCGGCAGAATATCCTGAACTTGGACCTCACTTGCGCAAAGCCCGGGATGTACTTGAAACACTGGGTGGTGGGCGTGGAGGTTAGATATGGTTTCTACTTTTGATGAGATTTCGAGTGCAAATGCCCAAATTTAATGTCATATTACCTGGAGAAATTGTGAGATTCTATGACTAGTAAATGAAATGTAATATAAAATCTAGCACGTTGGAAATCTTTTACAATGATATCAAGATTACAATGCATGGATGGGTGCAGAAGCTTGCGTTTGTGAAGGCAATATATATAATTTCATTATATTAGTATTCAGAAAAACGCACACAAAGACACACACAAATACACACACTGAAACACAGACATACACACACACGCAGACACATGCACACACACACACACACACACACACACACACACACACACACACTCACAGACAAACACACACACACACACACAAACAAACATGCACAATACACAAACGCACACACCACATCTACATTTTATATATACGATGTAATTATATATCACTTGCAATACGTTCTATAACGTCCGATAAATTCGCTTCCAATACATTCTATATTTACGATATGGAGACATGTCTGCAGCACTTAATGGAACAGATACATCATCGTCCTGTAATTCCCGCTTTCGCTTGTTCTTCCCATCAATCTAACAACGTTTGTCAAAGCAATGATTTTGTGGAGAAATATTTACGTGTATGTCATGGTTGAACACTTTAAGTGTGTCCATCCGTGCGTGTGTGTGTGTATGCGTGTTTGTGTGTTTGTGTGAAAGTGTGTTTTTCCGTGTGTTTCTGTGTGTTTCTATGTGTTTGTGTATGATCCTGTATCTGGGTATATTTGCAAACGGATGTTTTTGCTTCTATTTTTTCCACTTTGGTATTGTGTTCATGACATCAGTAAAGATATATATAGAAATTTTTTCCGGGTTTGTTTATTGCTCTGTTAAAATACTCTGTCAGGCACGAAGACGCCTGAATCACTTCGCCGAAAACTAAAGTCTGCTATGAAGCAGGGAGATAAAGATACATTGGACAAAGTAATTCACGAATGCATTGCTGCTGGAATGCCAGAACTAGACGTAGACATAAGCGTTGCTCGAGACTTATTGAAAGACGTTAAAATTTCTCCTCCAAAAGGTACATAGCATTTATTTTGCTTTCAAACGCCTATTGAACTAATAGAATATTATACATTCTTCTATTATGATATGGAGACATCATTTGAAACCGCCTCTTTTATGAGGCTATTGAAACTTTTCATTAATAATTATGTTTACCGATGAATGGTGTGTTTGATACACGAAGTTAGTATAACGTGCATAAACTTCCTTTGCCAGACATGAAAACCGTCGAAAGTTTACGAGATGAGCTAGAAAAAGCGACGAAACTGAAAGACAAAGTAGCTCTCAGGCAAATCATTGAAGACTGTGAAGGCGTTGCATATCCTGAATTGAGTTGGGATCTGTCAAAAGCGAGAGACACACTAGAAAGCTTAGGAGGTGGACGCGGAGGTTAGATATTTGAAATATTGTTGCCTATAGAAAAGTATATATATCTAACGTATGACAATTTATGTAAGCAAAACGTATGAATGTTCTGTAAACGTGATTCAGTCGAAAAGGCTACACGATATGTAATATTGCGGCAGTATTTCAATTGAACGTTCATGGAATTACATGTGTATTACATTTGCAACGAACGTAATCGTACTAATAAGTGGCTCTCCTTCTAAAATGATCTAAGATAATGCTTTGACTATTTCATCGATGTATGTTTGACAGAATGTCTTCCAATTTACATTGTTTAATGTTTTTCACTAGGATATAAATCGGCTGATAGCCTACGTGGTAAGCTGAAGGAAGCAGTTGAAGCGAAAGACAAAGGGTATTTACAAAAGATTGTACAAGAAAGCGTGTCTGCCGGAATGCCAGAGCTGAATGACGATATCTTGAAAGCTCGAAGTGTGTTAGACATACTTGAAGGTGGATCTGGAGGTTAGCACATGCATTTAACTGCCGCTTGTGCGTAAACGGCGCCTTAAATATAAATTATAATATCTCTGAAATATAATGTTAATGCGTAACAATTTCATTTTTTAAATTGAATATGATTGTCATTTTGAAATTGTGTTAGAATTTAAAGTAAAATTTTCACGAAGTCATCCTGGTGCTAGTGAATGCTGTCGATTTGGTTTGATAGATGTGAAATCAGCGACTTCACTCAGAGACCGGTTAACAGAATTGATGCAAGCGAAAGATGCTGCAGGATTGGACAAAGCCATATCGGAATGTGAATCGACAGAATATCCTGAACTTGGACCTCACTTGCGCAAAGCCCGGGATGTACTTGAAACACTGGGTGGTGGGCGTGGAGGTTAGATATGGTTTCTACTTTTGATGAGATTTCGAGTGCAAATGCCCAAATTTAATGTCATATTACCTGGAGAAATTGTGAGATTCTATGACTAGTAAATGAAATGTAATATAAAATCTAGCACGTTGGAAATCTTTTACAATGATATCAAGATTACAATGCATGGATGAGTGCAGAAGCTTGCATTTGTGAAGGCAATATATATAATTTCATTATATTAGTATTCAGAAAAACGCACACAAAGATACACACAAATACACACACTGAAACACAGACATACACACACACGCAGACACATGCACACACACACACACACACACACACACGCACTCACATACACACACACACACACACACACACACACACACACACAAACAAACAAACATGCACAATACACAAACGCACACACCACATCTACATTTTATATATACGATGTAATTATATATCACTTGCAATACGTTCTATAACGTCCGATAAATTCGCTTCCAATACATTCTATATTTACGATATGGAGACATGTCTGCAGCACTTAATGGAACAGATACATCATCGTCCTGTAATTCCCGCTTTCGCTTGTTCTTCCCATCAATCTAACAACGTTTGTCAAAGCAATGATTTTGTGGAGAAATATTTACGTGTATGTCATGGTTGAACACTTTAAGTGTGTCCATCCGTGCGTGTGTGTGTATGCGTGTTTGTGTGTTTGTGTGAAAGTGTGTTTTTCCGTGTGTTTCTGTGTGTTTCTATGTGTTTGTGTATGATCCTGTATGTGGGTATATTTGCAAACGGATGTTTTGCTTCTATTTTTTCCACTTTGGTATTGTGTTCATGACATCAGTAAAGATATATACAGAATTTTTTTCCGAGTTTGTTTATTGCTCTGTTAAAATACTCTGTCAGGGACGAAGACGCCTGAATCACTTCGCCGAAAACTAAAGTCTGCTATGAAGCAGGGAGATAAAGATACATTGGACAAAGTAATTCACGAATGCATTGCTGCTGGAATGCCAGAACTAGACGTAGACATAAGCGTTGCTCGAGACTTATTGAAAGACGTTAAAATTTCTCCTCCAAAAGGTACATAGCATTTATTTTGCTTTCAAACGCCTATTGAACTAATAGAATATTATACATTCTTCTATTATGATATGGAGACATCATTTAACTGCCGATTTTGGTGGGGGGGGGGGTGCTGAAGAAGTAGGTGACATTGACTGTTGCAGAATGTACCATCATGTGTGTCTGAATTAGTTTTGGATATCGACGAAGTTGGACATATAAAAATGTATTTTATTGCTATTAGGAGGTCCAGCGTAGTAAATTTTAATCGATTACATATTTAAAATCCTTCAAATGTATGGCCACATTTATATTTTCTCTGCGAAAGTTACATCCTTAATCAGTTTTATTCACTGAAAGCAAGTCAACATTATTTTGGGGAAAAGCAATGTAGAATTTGAAGCAAAATTTTCAACAGAGAAATATCCGAGAATTTTATATTCTTTTCTGCTCTACTCACAAGGCCCGAAATTTTTGGGGAGGAGCCAGTCGTTTAGATCGACCCCAGTGCGCCGAGTATTTTATATTGAAAACAGTATTAGTGAAGAATTTTCTGAACGTCTTTATTATGCACATAAATGTATACACTTGTGGACACTAATTTGCTTTCAAAGTTAATTTAGTGAGAATTTATTTTGAAAAGTATTACATATTATGTTACACAGTGATAAAAGTAGTGACCTGGCAGAATCGTTAGCACGTCAGATAAAATGCTTTGCAGTATTTCTTTCAGGCCTTTTACTTATATTACAAGGAATTACACAACGATAAAGAAAGAAAATTGCGATGTATAGTAGACAGAAAACATAAATACACGAAGAAATAGCGCAAGGCAATTTTTCCAACTCTCTAATTATTCGACCAGTCCACAACGCTTTAAAGATAGTATGACATAAAAACATATTGATGCGTAAATTATGTTTATATCAATGAAAATTTAAGTCGTCCAGATATTTTATTATTACGATTTATTTAGTCTCAAGCGTTTACATTATAAATTGTTAGTTTGCACACACGCACGTACACAAACACACACATACATACATACATACATAGTCTATCCTGTGATTGATACATTTAATAATTTTTATTAGGAATTTAAAAAATGAACTTACCACTTTTTCATTTCCTGTTCTAAGTTATCGACAGAAACTTATTCCAGAGTATCAATATTTTCTTTATCCTTGAATACAAGTAAATGGAAAATCTTATCTTTTATTTAATCGAAACACAGATTAAGAAAATTTTACAGTATATCGTATCATTTATGCGTTTTATTAATATTTATATAGAATTGCAAACATCAGAATCACTACGTGAACAAATGGAGATGGCAATCAAAACCAAAGACAAATCTGCTTTAGACGAGTTGATACAAAAGTGCGAAGAATTTTCTTACCCAGAATTAGGCCCAGAATTATGCAAAGCTCGGAAAAGCTTTCACAAATTAACAGGCAGTTTTGGAGGTTAAACTTTTCAGTGAAAATTGCATTACTTTGTTACACTGTACACTATTTTTAAACTTGTAAAATACATATACAGTAATCCCACGACTATTCCGCGTGTTATGTTCCAAAACCTTCCACAGATATGATTAAAATCTACAAAAATACAAATACCTATCGGCCGCAGAAACCCACGATATGCTGAGGAATCTCGATATAAATTTACATATATTAGCTTGAAAGGCCCACGATGTACTGATTGCGTGACAGGTGAACCGCGATGTATTGAGTGCGCGATAGGTGAACCGCGATATGGCGAGGGATTACTGTATATATATTTGATGGCACAGTATAAGTGACGCGACGCTGATTATAGTATACATATATTTACTTAAATAAAATTAAGTGCATCATATGTGTGTCTGTGTGTGTGTATATATGTATGGATGTATATATATATATATATATATATATAGGCGCAGAAATGGGTGGGTGTGTGGTAAGTAGCTTGCTTACCAACCACATGAGTCCCCAGTTCCGTCCCATTGCATGGCAACATGGGCAAGTGTCTTGTACTATGACCTCGGGTTGACCAAAACCTTGTCAGTAGATTTGTCAAACGGAAACTGAAAGAAGCCCGTCGTATATATATGTGTGTGTGTGTGTGTGTGTGTATTTGTGTGTCAGTGTTTGTCCTCCCACTTGACAACCGATGTTGGTGTATTTACGCCTCGTAACTAAGCAGTTCGGCAAAAGAGACCAATAAAATAAGTACTAGGCTTACAAAGTCCTGGGGTCGATTTGTTTGACTAAAGGTGGGGCTCCAACATGGCGGCAGTCAAATGATGGAAACAAGAAAATAAAAGAGTAAAAGCATATATATAGGAAAATATGTGAAATCCTTGGTACAGTTAGGTATATTTGAAAAAGAACATTCTTTTCCTTTTTCAAATATATATATATATATATATATATATATATATATATATATATATATATATATATATATATATATCAGAAGAAAAAGAAAATGGAAATTGGAAAGTTAATTATCAACAGCAAATTAATCATCATCTATTACAGTTGTTTCGATTCATACTCATTAAGGAAATATTAAATTTATATGACCTGAGCATAATATCTTCAGACGGAAAAAAATATACCCTTGGATGTTTATATGAATTTATGGATTCATTATAGCAGACTGAATGATACGGAGAGGGGTTTACAGGTTGATTGGAGATAAGATAGATTAGGTAAATAGAATTAGAACAAAAAAATGAATAAATTAAATCGAGATGATAAAGGAAATTTAAATATAAATAAGGTAAGTTTATAGTTAATAAAAGAATAGAATATTCGTTTATAAGTTATAGATAAAGTTATGAAACTTTATCCGAACATATAACAATATTAATCATAAACCCTATCATTCAGTCTGCTATATGGAATCCATAAACATATAACATATCCAAGGGTATACTCTTTTCCTCTGAAGATATGCTTAGGTTATATAAGTTTAATATTTATTGAGTATTAATTGAAACAGTTGTAAGGGATGATTATTAACTTGCTATTAAAAATAAACAATTAACTTCCCAATCTCCATTTTCTCTTTCTTCTTTTATATGAATATAATCTATATGTTTTTATATATATACCTATTATTTTAAGGAAATTGATTCTCCCAAAATATTAGGTATTGAACCAGTATTTCCTTGGATGAAACCATCCCTTCATGAGGTTAACACAACCTCTAATTAAATCATATATATATATATATATATATATATATATATAGAGAGAGAGAGAGAGGGGGGGGGGTAATTATGCGGATAAACGAATTAGAGACATCAAATATATCAAATATATTAGTTTGGGTATGAAATACAAAATATGCATATATGCATATATAAAACGAGAGAAAGTAAAAAGTGGAGACTTGTCACGCTGCTTTCTGCGCATGCGGCCTTATAGTTGGTACTATTGTAGTCACGTGATTGAAGCTTGAGCCTAATTGCGCTATTTTCCTTTCCGGCTTTACAGTGTAGGCATAGCCGCTCAACTAGCAATGTGCACCAAAGAACAAAGAGCAGTGATCCGATTTCTCTGGTCGGAAGGTGTGTCAGGTGTTGAAGTACAACGAAGGCTTTTAGCACAACGCGGGGACCAGTTCACCATTACCGTCTCTCGGATCACTGCTCTTTGTTCTTCTTCAGTGCACATTGCTAGTGGAGAGGCCATACTAAAACCATAAAGCCAGAGAAACCATGGCGTGATCAGGCCCAACCTTCGATCACATACCCACAATAGTACCAACTATAAGCACGCATGCGCTGAAGGCAGTATGACAATAATAAAGATATGTTATGGCGAAAGTGCGGATTATTTTTGACTTACCTTCGTATATAGATACTTATATTAATAGGTACAACTTACACAGAGTACAAACGACTGAGAAAATCAAAGGGGAGGAAGAAAGGTGTTATAAGTCCAACAGCTGTTTCCGGATACTTAGCAATCCATAATAATGTTGGTAGATTTAGTTCAATTTGCGGCCGTTATGGATGCAGTTAACATTGGATAAGACATTGGATAACATCAGGGTAAAGAAGATCTAATATTTCAGATCATAATGCAGAGAAGTTCAAAGATGGAATATTTAATATTTAATATATTTGATGTGTCTAATTTGTCTATCCGCATAATTGTCTCTACGCCCGCTCAACTTGATCCCTCTTATAACCTTTTTTTACCTTGTGGAATGACCTTCCGTAAAGACATCGGAGTCTAAGTTTGCTCAAAAGGTTCAAACTTTAATTTTCTCAGTCATTTGTACTCTGTGTAAGTTGGACCTATTAATATATGTATCTATTTTCAGAAAGTGGTTACACGATTTATAAGAATGTTATTGACTTTTAGATCAGAAATGGAAAAGGAAAAGAGATGTAGAAAGAATCATAATGCATTTCCTAGTGACATTTGAGAACAACTACAAGTCACTTCTACAAGATTTTAAAGATTGTAAAATAATTTCCTGAATTTGTGCCAAAAAGTGTTTACAATACTATTTTCGAATGCATTTGAAGAAACGTGGTTTGTGTAAGTTGCAAGGAATGTGACAAAGTAGTAGGTGAGGAGTGTGTCTGAAAGAGGGTCATATATAACTAGTTTTGATTAGAGGGGCAGACGCTATTGTAATAACTATAGTTTAGGCGGTGAGGACACAAAATATCTATGAACCAATAGATGGAGTGTGTTCGTGAGTTTGGTCTTTGTCAGTCAGTGTAACGGCCTTCTTTTAGATGATATCTCGCAACAATATCATCCTAGGTATGCAAGCAGAATTCCTTTGTATGTATTACTCATGTCACTTGGGGTTGATAAAATTAGTGATTAATCCACCAATTATGTTTCATATCTCATCTTCCTACTAGTACTAAAGAGAGAAATTATCACTGGTAAAATATCATCACTGAACTTTTAATCTTTAAAATGATTGCGCAACATTCAAGATAAACCAATTCCATTCATTTCCATTATCATCGATGAAAAATTTACTAGCTAATAATTTTAAGTCTGCTCATCATCCGCACTACGTCAATATTTGTGCTCGAAATTATTTAGAAAACAAGCATAGAATTACTTTAATTAATTTAAGTTACTTTTATTAGGAACGAAATCAGTTGAAGCGCTTCAAGAGGCAATTCAAGCGGCAATGAAGAGTAAAGATAAATACCATTTAGGTAAAGTAATTAATGAATGTCTAGCTTCAGGAATAATAGAACTGAAAGATGATATACAACAAGCTAGAAAGACATTAAACATTCTCGAAGGAGGCACAGGAGGTTAGATGTGTTTAAAATTTCAAAATATTCGTAATTTTCATTCTGCAGCAATAAATAAATAAATAAATAAATAAATAAATAAATAAAAGAAAGAAAGAATAAAAGAAATAAAATTAAAAAAACAACTCAAAAATCTCAGTTAATTTCTGTAATTTGAAATTTCTTTGTATTTAATTTTTAAGTTACTATAACCTTTTCCTTGTAGGAGTGAAAATTAAACCGACTATGGTTTTCTTAGATACTCGTTTTAAAATAATTCCCGTAATTTGAAAGAAAAGGAACGAAGCTATTGATGTTGTATTTCGCTAATTTCATCTTTCAAAAATCAACAAAAATACAATGTAGTTGAGCTAATACGAATTATCTCCAATATTGGCAGAAATTAAATCTCCTGATGTTTTGCGGAATCAGTTGGCAATGGCAGTTCGGCGCAAAGATATAGCAACATTAAAGAAAATCATTGTGGAGACTGAAGATGCCAAATATCCAGAACTTGGAATCGATCTCTCTAAAGCCAGACATGCCCTGAAGAGCCTTAGTGGCAGTTGGGGAGGTTTGTGGTTTTGATGTCATATTATTGTCTTTAAAGGGTAGTGGATTGGTTGAGTCATTAGAGAGGTGGAAAAATGACCTTGCTCTATTTTTTCGGGTATTTACGTTCTAAGTTCAAATCCCTTCAATGTCACTTTTGATTTTTATCCCTCGGAAGTCGATAAATTTTACCACCCTGGTACTGGGACATGTGTAAAAAATCACCCTCCTCACGATTTAAAATTGCTGGCCTTGTGTCTAAATCCTAGACAATAAAGTTAGCGACCTAGCCGAATCGTTAGGGTACCGAAAAGCTGCCTTGTGGTATTTGCTCCAACTCTTTACATTATGAACTCTTTACATTACATTATGAAATCGTCTAACCCCCACCTCAAAATGCTGGCTTTGTGCATAAAACAGAGATCTATATTTAAAGGGTAATGAATTAGCAGGATCAATTGCACATTGAAAAATACATTAAGTATTTCTTCTGGATCTTTACTTTCTGAATTCAAATCTCGATTTGTCTTTCATCTCTCCGAGGACAATAACATAAACCACTGTTTAAGTACTGGTATCAATAGTATCGAGCAACTCTCCTCTCAAAATTGCTGGGCTTCTGTTGAAATTAGAAACAATTATTATTATACCTTGTATTTCTTCTGCCTTTTTGTATGGAGCAAAATCCCATTACAGTCTCTCTTTCCTTTCAGCTTTTCGGTAGTGATAAAATAATGTACCTGTTAGGTACTGAAGTCGATTTAGTCGACTGCTCCCAAAATCATTAACATTACTGGCTTTATGCCAAAATTGGAAATAAGCATTATCTTTAAAGTGCAGTAAATTGGTTTAGAAGATTCTTGATGAGAATTCGTGTGTTGAAACAAATCTTGTTTAAATCTTGGGAGGACCGTCATGCCAATAATAATAAACAAATGCAAGTGTTTAATTTCACTCCTTTATAGTTAGTCGGTTGGTTTGTTAATCTAACCAACAAACTAATCAATCGTTTGTTTAATCTATTGGTTAGACAATCAATCAACTGTTTGTCACACTCCTTTCATCACCATTCGCGATCTTATCAATGATATGTCTTCTCTCTTCCCTAATCCAAGCATGCGTAGTTCGGAAAAAATACCTTCATTTGTAACTTATAACTTTTATTATAGAAAATCTGACATGATTAATTACATTTCTCTGCGAGGATGAATTATTTCAAAACTTTAAAAGTTTTATGAGAAACTATCATCATTGTGATTTTTTTTTTCATTTACATTCTTTTGACTATTAAAATTCCTTCCGTGGTATTTTATACAAATTAACCTCATTCTCTAGGGGTTAAATCACCTGAATCTCTTCGTGAACAATTAAAAGCAGCCCAAACAGGAAGAAATAAAGAAAAATTGGAATACATTATCAGCGAATGTATTGCGGCAGGTTTTCCAGAATTAAATTCTGATATCTACCAAGCCAGAATTGTATTGAAAGACCTGGAAATGAATCCAAAGCAAGGTTGTTATAAATATATTTGAAAGAAACATTCTGTTAGTTTAAAAAATCTATTATGTGTTTTCGCAATTCTGAAAGTATAAAAAACGTTGTGAATCTGTATAACGAAATTCACCAGAAGTCGCTCGTACATATTCCCATGTAGTAAACATCTTTTAGGGTTTTATACCACACAATGATGGTAACTTTAGAATAGTTTCTATCTAATATGTGCAAAACTATTCTTTGTGTAACGGCAGCTAAAAAAAAAAGCCCAGTTAAATAAGTTTTCTTGAAATTTATATATACCCGTGTTAGAGTCAGTGTGATTCACCATAAACATAATAAGTATACTGTTTCATCGTAATTATCATTGATTTCATAAGCGAACAAATGCGATAAATGTAAATAAATATAATTATACCTGAATGTCTTTTAATCTTATGAATCATTCAAAATAGGATCAAATTTTTTCAATTTTCAAAATATCAGATCCATTGAAACAATTAACAAAATATTCATCTTCCATTTAGTTTTGACAGAAGAAGAAAATTGTTTCTAATGTTTATTCCATACTAAATTATGTTTCATTCGATTAGAACGTTCTTCTGCTGATTTTCTACGGGATGAACTCAAGAAAGCTGCAAAAAGTAGAGACAAATCTGCTTTGGAACGTATAATCGGAGAATGCGAACAAGTAGCTTACCCTGAAATTGGCTTTGATCTTATGGAAGCTAGAGAAATTTTAAAAGAAATGAGTGGAAGTCACGGAGGTTAGAACGTTCAGTCAATAACTTATATGAAATCAATAACCCTCTAAACAAATAGTAATTGCTACAGTTTCTACTCAAATAATTTGGGGGAAATTACTACTAGCAGTGGAACGTTATCAATATGTTATCAATATGTTATCTTAAACTTGTGATTGATTATGTTTCTAATTACCTCAGTTACGTCGCTTCTAAAACTGAGTTAATTCGAATGTTTTACCCTGTTTTGTTAAATGTTACATTCTGCTCTTTTTAGATCTTTTATAAATTTCAACCCCTCGAAGAGGATGAGGGCCAGCCGCATAGATCTTTGGTGTAGATTATTTTGCGATAATTATCTATAGTTAGAGTAAAGTCTATTTGCCAACGTTAAGTGGCAGTCCCGATTAGGACGGTGTTACTACATTTTCTTAGCCCCAGGAAAATATCTTTTCCAGCTGGCTATCGACACACAGTGTCCTCACTCAGCCTCAAACTGTACATGCGCCGGGGCTAAAAAAAGGTAGTAACACCGTCCTAATCAGGACTGCCATTTTACGTTGGCAAATAGACTTTACTCTGTATTACTGTTACTACTTATTTCTCGCTCGGAGATTTAAAACTAATCGTTTTTCTCCTGTGTGTCACTTTAAAAGTATATACCTCGAACAAGGCCTAGTGCTGCCATCTCTAGCCAACGGTTATCCTGTGCTGATGAAGAGAAACTACCTAGAAGCCATTAGTCCGCAGGTACCGTTTGAGGCTGAGTGGGGACATTAGCTCACTGTCAATAGCCAGTTGGAAATGATGTTTTTCGGGGGTTAAAAAAGGTAGTAACACCGTCCTCATCAGGACTGCCATTTTACGTTGGCAAATAGATTTTACTCTGTAGTATTGTTACTAATTTTTCGCTCCGAGATTTGAAACTAATTGTTTTTCTCCTATCTTTAATTAGATTCATGACAGTTAAAAATCAAATATCACATTGAAGTTTTGAAAGCAAGTGATATGTAATTTATTATATTTTAAATAGGAAATCTATCCATGAATACTTTACGTGAAAAGTTGAAGGATGCAATAAAAGAAAGAGATAAAACGACGTTGGATGATGTAATAAGGAAATGTGTGGCCTCTGGGATACCGCAATTACAAGCTGATATCCATCAGGCCAGAAAAGTATCAGATATTCTCGATGGTGGTACTGGAGGTCAGATTCTTCCCATTAGACAACTCTAAAATATTTTTAATCAGAATTCTTTCTTTAAATATTCCATTCCTAACTGAGAAATTCGTTAAATATTAATTCATTAATGAAAATAGATACATTTTATTCCTAACTTTATTGTTTTATGATATGTAGGCTTTATGATAAGTGAGATTCTTTTCTTATAATAGTCATATCCTTTTTGAAACAAATACAAAATCTAATTAATTCAGTATAATGTGAACATTTGTTAAATCTTTCTCCAAACCTATTTGTTTTTATTTTTCGCGATGCCAGACTTGAAATCTTCAAACATGTTACGCACACAATTACAAGATGCTGTTCGGCAGAAAAGCATTTCTGATTTGGATAACATTATTCAAGAGGCGGAAAATTTAGCATATCCAGAAATTGCCACTGATCTTCGTCATGCAAGAGAGACTTTGAAATATCTTGGAGGGGGACGTGGAGGTTCGCTTAGATGGCTGATAGCCATTTCTTGAAATTTTATCAACATTTGTTATATGGAAATTTCTTTATTGTATTTTTCCCGTATTTCCTTTCAAGTAGATGTGATATTTTCATGAGTATATATTCGATTGTAATTCTACAACAAATCTAATTTAATTGTAATACATTTGGAGGCGATCTGGCAGAATCGTTAGCACGCCGGAGAGAATTCTTAGCAGCATTCTATACGGTTTTACGTTCTGAATTCAAAGGCCGCCGAAGTCGATTTTGCCTCTCATCCTTTTGGGGCCGATGAAATAAGTACCAGTTGAGCACTGCGATCAATGTAATCGACTTTCCCTTCCCCTAACATTGCTGGCCTTGTGTCAAAGTTTGAAAATATTTTTTATTCTGTATGGAAATCAAAATCCATTGTAAACTCAATTATGGAAACTAGCTTCTAGTAGTCTTTCTTGAGTTAAATTACTAAAAGTTATCCAAAATGTTGTGGGCTTTTCAGTTGTTTACGGAAATTAATTATATAACAAATATTATTTATATAACAAATTCATTTTAAAATATTTAACGAATATACATTATATTATAACTTTATATCTATTAAGGAAAACTTTCACCCGACAGTCTTCGGAAAAAATTAAGAGCTGCAGTTACTCAAGGTAACAAGAAAGAATTAAGACGTGTCATTAGTGATTGCGTTGCTGCTGGAATGCCAGAGCTAGACAACGATGTGGAAAAGGCTAGACAAATTATGCAAGATTTAGTTGACTTCAGTGAAGAAGGTTTGCATACGTATGATATAATCAAATAAGAGTCATTTTCAGCTAAGGGTTTAATATCTCTTCCTTTCATAAAGCTTTACTTCAATCTTAATTGAACTGATGTTCATTTCCCTAATATTTGTAATTTATAGTTCCTTCTCTGGATACTCTAATAAATGCCTGGTATACAGAGAATTTTTAAAATTCGAAAATTTAAATAACATTAACACGTTTTAGATTGTTATCCATATATTCCAAAACTTATGATGAGATTTCAAGCTTGTCATTAGCATCTCTCGTTCTCTCTTTCTCTTACTCTTTACACACACGCAAACACTCACACGTACACACACTTACACACATCTTTTCAATAAGTTTCAATTTGCCATTTAAAATTTGACATTTTACGAAGCTAATTTAATACTGGAGTATTTTTTTTTATATCAGATGCAAAAACACCAGAAGCTTTGCGTTATCAACTAAAAAAAGCGGTTAAAGAAAAAGATGTTTCTTCATTAAAAAGATTAATTCGAATATGCGAAGAAGTTTCGTATCCAGAATTAGCGATTGATCTTCGAAAAGCCAGGGATACGTTGAATAGCTTAGGAGAAGGCCTAGGAGGTCTGTTCGTTTTAAAATTAGTTTGTTTCTAAACTTTTCCATTTAAAGTTGATTAAAATGCTTTCTTGCCTTTATTTCGAGAATAGAAATATGTATTTCAAGAAAATATGGATTTCTTTTTGTCGTGAATATTATATAGTAAATGGAAAGTTTCCGATAGCCTCAAATTATGCACGTGTTACTATAACTATATTTAAAGGAACTGAATGAATATAAAAATTTCGGGACCCTGTGTTCTACAGCAGAGTCATTGTCATGCCTAATCAGAAAGAAACCAATAATCTTGTTAAAGCAAGCTGGACGTCATCTGTTTATTTCAAAGATTAATTTGAATATTGTGTTCTGAAAGTATGATCTGTATTTTGATTAGTTATCGGGTTTTAACTGTTATCTTATATTTGATACTCGGTCTAGAAATATACAAATGATTGGAAAAGATATTTTTGATCTTGAATAAAACAACTTGTCAATAAAATATTTCGTTTAAATTCGATTTTTAGGCACTAAATCATTTGAAAACCTCCATGAAAATCTTAAGGAAGCAATTAAAATGAAGGATGCGCGATACTTAGAAAAAGTTGTCAGAGATAGTGTGGTTTCTGGTATGCCAGGACTCGAAGCTGATATTCAAAAGGCCAGGAACATATTAGATATTCTAGGAGGTGGCAGAGGAGGTATAATTTAAATAAGAACACTAAATTATATATTATTACTTACCTTTTCAAAGCACTCTGTAAATTTCATAAGCTGCATGAACATTGAGTGATTCACTTGTAAATCAATTATTTATAAATAATTCCTTTGTAAAAATATGGTCAACTGTAAAATATACCTCTGGAAACTTAATTTATGTTAAATTACTTTCCTTAAAGTAGATTCTATATTTACAATTTAAATTAAAGCAACCATAAAATAATGCAAACATTGTGTCTTAGATCTCAAAACACCGGATATTCTACGAGACCAATTAGAAATTGCAATTCGTCGTAAAGATATTCCTAGTTTGGAGAAAGTAGTTGCAGAATGTGAAACTCTAGGCTACCCTGAACTCGCTACAGATTTGCGAAAGGCAAGAAATATTTTGGAAAGCCTTGGAAGAGGTCGAGGAGGTTTGTTATATATGTAATATTACTGTGTTGCTTTGACATAATATTTGGAAATGTTCCAAAACATTGTCCAAATTAATTTGATTATTTCAAACAACTGTCTTTAAAAGTGCATTCGAGGCTTCATGCATTCTAGGTAAACGAATATGCTTGATTTAACGTAAAATATTTGTCATTGTAATAATTTCTTTTCTAGTCAAAATTATATACTTCTGTAGTTTCCAAATGTGAACAAAAAGATCACCAGATAATTACATCCCATGGGCACAGATATTTCAACGCATTAATAATTATATATATAGGTACTAACAACAAAATATCGTAGGGTGGAAATGACATCCCTGGATTTGCATTCTGGAAACTCAATCCATTCTTGTGAGAAATATTTAACTTCTGTATAAAATATTTTGTTGAGATGTGTATGAAAAGGCTTATAATGCAATGTTAAAAGTATATACAAACACACTCACATGTACATATGCATAAGGGAAACTGCAGTAACTTTTCTAGGAGTGGAAATTAGAAATATCATACATCTCATATCATAGATGTATGTTTTTCGAATAATACTTAAAAAGTCACATTTAAGTAACATTAAAAAATCGAGAGTATATTTCAATAAAATTACTTTCTCCTGAATATTCTATTTTCTTTCTGGTTGCTCTAAGGTGTAATCTTTAGACGGTTGCAACTTTTTCACATCTTTTTTTAAATCTCAGCATTATAGAAATTACACTTTGGTCGAAAATGTTGTGACAACATTATGGTATAGATACAATGTAAAAATAGGAAATTAATCTAAATCACAAAATCTAAAGACTACCAGTCACAGTTAAATTACACTTTTCAACCACACATTTCAGATATTTCATATGTTTAGGAGCTGGGTCACTAACTATAAAGTTCTTGACATCTTTGGGATTTTGTCTTAGTGAAATATCAAATGAAACTTGTGAAGTGAAACATTTCAGCCTCACAATTGTTCGCGGTAATACAGCGACTGGCTTAGGTTTCTAATATAGAAAAAATCTGTATTTTTAACATAAATCAGACTAATGTAAAAGTAATTTGATCGAAAAATATGTTATGACGCTCGAACCAATGCAGCAAAACGCAATGTAACGGTAGCAATTTGTCAAAAATCCTAAACTTCCTTTGCAAAAGGCCCATCAATGTTTTAAACAAATGCTTTACTATTTATCATATTACAGTATTATGTCTTGTAATAAGTTGTTTTCTCACAAAAGAGTCTTATACAGAAGGAAAGTGAAATGCTTGATGATGAACTGCTATAGCCTGAGTCTCAGGTCATATTTTACATGCTGTGACTCATCCTAAGCTGTCACTACTCACAGTAACCATTAACTTCTGCTTTTTAAGTTTTGTGTTAAATAATTTGTCACACTACTATATCAGGCAGAAAACTGAAATCTGTCACAATCCTTAGATTTTCACTTGTTTTTTGTTTGTTTCTTTGTTTCTTTATTTTTTGCCCGAACCGTTGCGTTTATTATCGACATAGCTGTATCGGTATCATAACAGAAGAAATTGTATTTATAGTTGTCAGTTCTGCAACATCATTCATGACAGTTTAGTAACAAATATCCATTTTCGATTAATTTTCAAAAAGTTGTTATTCAATCGATGCTGTCATTCAGTTGAATACACACATTAATTCCAGTTCAACTGGTTACTGTAAATAGTATTGAAATAATGATTATATACAGAACTCTATGTTTATATACATATTAATAGCCAATGGGATAATATATATTCTACGTTGCATCTTTGAAATTCTTGTATAGCTAAGGAACATTACATATTTTGTTTCGTGTGTTTGAGATTCTTGCATAACAACCTGTCTAGTTATCCATTAATTTATTTTAATTCATTCAGTGAAGCAAATATAATTTAATTTCTGGAGAAATAATAGGAAAACAAACAGAATTTCATTTATCACTTTTGGTTTGTTAGGCTTGAAATCTCCAGAAATGATGCAAAAACGCTTAGAGCTAGCAATGAAAGATAGAGACAAAGAAAAGCTAGAAGCTGTTATTGATGAATGTGTAGCTGCAGGCATGCCAGAGTTGGACTTGTTGATAATCCAGGCTAGAGATACACTAGAAAACATGGAAGAATATCCCCAAACAGGTTAGTAATGTGATGAGAAACGAGAGGTGTCTTTTCTGGTATATTCGTGAAAAAACATTATTCTTGAATTCTAAATCATTTCATGTTGGTATTCGATAATTCTATCATAGCAATGGATGATTATGATAATAACGACAATAATAGTAATGCGAATAGTGACACAATAGTAATAGCAATACATTTTTTATTATTTATTCATTAATTTATATAATCTAAACTATGAGATAAAAGTAATAATGATGATAGCGGTTAATAACGATAATTTCCACGTCATTACATATATGCATATATATGCAAACAAATATATATATATATAAGTGTATATATATATATATGTATATATATATATGTATATATATATATATATATATATATATATATATATATATATATATATATATATACATACATATATATGTATGTAAGTATATATATATATATATATGTGTGTGTGTGTGTGTGTGTGTGTGTGTGTGTGTGTGTGTGTGTGTGCATAATATATGTTTATATTTTTTGTTGTAGTTTCAGCTCAGAGCTGCGGCCATAAACATATATATTATACATAAATATGTGTATATGAATATATATATATATATATATATATATATATATATATATATATATATAGAGAGAGAGAGAGAGAGAGAGAGAGAGAGAGAGAGAATGGATTTTATACATAAATTTCCGATAAGTATTGGAAGGCTCTAGTTCTATAGTTACATTATTTCAAGACGTTATTATGAATTTCGTTTATTTGTATTCCTATTTGTATTATTTACTGGCAGCTAATTGTCTTTATGGAAAGTGAGTAGTGAATTATTCTTTCTGTTTTAGTCTTCAGTCTGATCATATTTTTTTTTGTCATAGCATATAACTCATTCACCTCTACTAGCATTTAAAAATCTAGTTGTAATTTTTAACACAATGTCCTTTGTTGCTTGCAACAACTCTGAACAATATAAGAAGGTAGCAGATTTCAATCCTTATCATAGTCAGACTCACAATTCTGTGATACTGCTATTACTCCTCTCCTTCCTGTTACCTGAGTAGTAATCGTTAGACGCTTGCTTTAAATAGGTAATCTAGTTTTCAAGTAATGCCATTTTAGTCAAATTCCTTTCTTTTGACAGTCAGTTTATTATGGCTCTGAGGGAGATAACGGTGTTGGACTGTCTTCTATTTTTTCAGTCGATCGACTATGCATCGATTGGTTTATACGATTGAACTATGGAACTAGATCCCTCCAATATTTGTCGGAAACATATGTAAGCCTTTAATAAATGTAGAAAATTCATCGTCTGTGTGTATTTTGTATATGCCTTGGTAACCATATCGCGGAGTTACAAATTTGACTCATGGCAGCTTATTGAGTTCGGATTGCTTGAATTCCCACGGTTATCATAGGACATATTTGTTATCCTGGTATATCTTTATCTACAGTGAACTTATGAAATATTTTACCTGCATTATTAATCTATTAAGCCATTTTTATTTATATACATGTATATGGGTTTGTGAACATGATTATGTATATATATATATATATATATATATATATATATATATATATATATATATAGATAGATAGATATGTGTGTGTATGTTTGTATATATGTATGTATGTATGTATGTATGTACGTATGTATATATATATATATATATATATATATATATGCCAAATTTATTTAGGAAAACTGATAGCTGTCAAAAGGGCTCTTAGCTATACTACTTTAGACAAGAATTTGTCTTTGCTAAAACATTTTTACAGGCTTTCTGACTCACATTCTTGGTTGTCTAGGATCCAGATCACCTGAGACATTACGCAACCAGCTTAAGAAAGCAACTAAGCAGCGTGACAAATCCGCATTAGACAGAATTATCGGCGAGTGTGAAAATGCAGGATATCCTGAGTTGGGGCTTGATCTCCTGAAAGCTAGAAGCACGCTGGAAAATTTAGGTGGAGGTCGTGGAGGTTTGGTCCAACATTCTTTTTATTGTATAAAAGTTCAACTAAATTATTCTTGTTGAATAAGCTTTTATTTTAGTCAGTCCTGAATGTGTGTATAATTATTTGGATATATTATAGCATCATATTGTATATGTGTCTATAAGTTCACACACTTACACAAACACACGCGTGCACAAAAAGGCACACACATTACATGTTCTTACCGGTCGTTAATACATTACTTTTAAAAATTTAACTTTATCGTACATTCGCTAATGATATAAATACAATTCTTCATCAACTCTTTTCTTGAGATATAAAGTTATCGAAATACGAGCTTGAATTTGTTGTAAAGAAATTCATTATATATAAGGTGATTAAGAAGTCTCTTTACATATTGATTTACATATTTCATAAAAAGACGATGAGAGAGTATTTCTAAAAAAAGTCAAATTATTCTCACATATAGACATATATTTATATATACGTATGCGCATATATATATATATATATATATGTACATATATACATATGTACATATACATATACACACATATGTATGTATATATGTATATATATGTATGCATATATATACATATATGTATGTATATATGTATGTATATATATATATGTGTGTGTATATGTGTGTATATGTGTATATATTCTTTAACTTGTTTCAGTCATTTGACTGCGGCCATGCCGGAGCACCTATATATATATATATATATATATATATATATATATATATATATATAGGTTATGAGAGGTAATGGTGTCAATAAGACCTAAAGGTGCCAGGTAATGCTGAATAAGTGCTATGGATAGACCATAGTTAAGCTCCAGGTTCGGTGATTATCCGAATAAGAAATCCGACGTAGGTCATATAACAGCATGTGTATATATAAAAAATTTTCATAATGAGATAAAAAGCCAAGGCTGTGAAAGATTTTAGGACATTTATAAATAGAAGGTCTTACAGCTGTTTCTGGGATATTTCATATATCCCTTCATCGGAGACGGTGTGAGAAAATGGTTAAGCAATAGTTAATTTAGATAAGATATGAGATAGAGAGCTGTAAGACCTATTTATAAATGTTCTAAAATCTTTCACAGCCTTGGATTTTTATCTCATTATGAAAATTTTATATATATATATATATATATATATATGAAAGAGCTGCGGAAACATCAAACTTACTTGTAAACATACATATATATTTAATGTGCGATGTACACATTGTTGGTTGGCTATTGGCGTCTGAGTTCATCTGCTCTTTGACAATCTTGATTTTTATTTACAGAATATCGAAAATCCTCCTCCTTACCCAACATGTTTGGCAGAGTTACTCAGACAACAGGTTGTACTAGGCTGCATTTTACCAGTATCACTTTCTAGTGGGGAAATATGTGCGGCACACGCTTAGCCGACCTCCAACTCGGGGTTAAATAATCCTCTTGTGGCACCTGGGGTCTCCCACTTATCTACAGCAATAAAATACAGCTTTTTTCTCAGGGAAGAAGGTGTAATGTAGTGAGAGTAGTCTCGTTTCTCCCATTAACATTTGGCTGCGTCACCTGTTTAATTTCTGTATAAACAATCCTGGTCTTCATTGATTACTCGCTAGAACTTCTTTGAGCTACAGACAGGGAATCCTTGACGGTGGCGGTTGGGTTATCAGACATTTGAAACAATTGAATACTTCTATAGTCGTAGCTTCATGGAGACATTTGAGATTTTCTATTCCCCTGTCTCGATGCCTCTCCAGTTGAAGGGTCGTATGCTCACCAGTTGATGAATTTCATAACTTCAGGCATGTTCCTCTACTGATTTCCTTCTTTCATTTTTCCGTTCTTCCTCTCTTTTATTTGTTTGTTTTTATGCATATAAGTCATCGGCATATTTAATGGATGAATTATCGCGCGCGCGCGCGCGCGCGTGTGTGTGTGTGTGTGTGTGTGAGTACTGCGGAATGGAGAATATTTTGATAGCATATACCCCAATTTCGCTAATTGTTTTCTGTACCTCTATAGTTATAAGCAAACATTGACACTCTTTGGGTTCGTCTATCCTTGGTCCAGGGGTATATCTAGGATGTGACAGTTGAAGAGCGAAGGGACTACATGACTTCTGGAGTGGTACTCCAATCTACTGGAGTGATGTGACATATTGTGGCTTGTTCAAGGGGACATCTTTTAAATTACTCCGTAGAATGCTTAGCTCCTATAAAGAACCGTCGTTCGATGCTTTTCTTTAAGATTAAATGTGAGAAAAAATTTGTTTCACAAATATGAATGCAAATTCAAACGTTCACCGTAAAGTATACATTAAACACTATTACTTTTAACTTAAGAGTATATAAAATAAGCTACTCTACCTGATGGGCGCCCTTTGGTTCAGTCATGCGTATTTTCAACTGAAAGGTCTATTTATTGATTTATTGTGTGTGTGTATGTATGTGTCTGTGCGTGTGCGTGTGTGTTAGTACAGATACACAATCAGTGTGAACGAACACGACAAGGCTGGTTATGTTTTTCGTGAACATTATTTCGTGAGCATTATAATTTATTATTTCTATAATTAATATTTCCTCCATTTTCTGGAGGAAAGATTATTTATAGAAATAATCGATGTTACAAGCATACTTATTTTAATGATAAATGAATTAAACTGTGCATAATATGTCCGTTTACTTCTTGACAAATTACATATATATTATGCGCATATGCTATCGTATCTTCATCCTTAATTGCTATGACAATTTTCATATATGGTTGCTAGGCACAATGACAGCGGAAAATATACGTGAAAAATTGCGAGATGCTATGATAGAAAAAGATAAACGCAAACTTGATAAAGTTCTTAGCAAGTGTGTTGCTGTTGGATTGCCTGAACTCCAAGAAGATATCCAACAAGCAAGAAGTATCTCTAACATCCTTGCAGGTGGTACAGGAGGTTAGGAATGAGTTTTGTATTCGACGTTAAACCTTGTAATTTTGTTACAGGTATTAAATATTAGGCTTCGTAGATAGAATAATTATTTTATATGAATAGTATATTGAATATTAAAAACATTATGAGGTCATATATTTCTTTTTTCTTACCATGCTGCGAATCATTGCTTATATAAAGTCGATAGTGTCTCACATACACAATATACTGAGCCAAACATTTTCGATCAGTTGAGATAATTCAAATAGTGAGCGGACATTTTTCATCTACGGATGTTTCAAATATAAAACAACAATGAAGAATGATAATTCCAGTAAGATCATTAAAGCCAGTTGGACGAAACCATAGGATATGTTTTGGTATTCGACATCCACAGCACTAAGGACTGTAGTGGCACTTAGAAATATCAACACTATGATAGAGAAAAAATACCTCATAGAAACATTCTGTATACTAAATAAAAGCAGTAAAATCTCATATACGTTATACAATGAGTTTCTCTTTTACTAATTGTTATGGTTATTCAGCAATTAATTTAAAAAATCATTTAAACTCTTAAAATAACAAACAAGGGAATTTTCTTAATTCTATCTTCAGCAGATAAATTATTAACACACGTGTTTTTGTTTAAAATCGTAGTCTATGTAGACAAATGTTATTTACATTTATTCTGATATACCATTAGAAATGCAATCTCCCGATTATCTGCGTGATAAATTGTCACAAGCAATCGTCCAGAAAAATGTCCAAAGCTTAGAGAGAGCAATAGAAGAATGTGAAATTGCTGTGTATCCTGAACTTGGGGCTGATCTCAGAAAAGCAAGAGATACTCTTGAAAGTCTTACCGGAAATCGTGGAGGTTAGCTGCATTATAGCAATTTTAAATGTTTACTTTACTTCATCTCATTCCTATGCATCCATATCTTAGAAATTTTAATTTACCTCAAATTTGAAACAAAGTAAATTACATACGTATACAAAGTACTATAGTAACAATTTTTGTTTACGTTTGAAAACAAATTCCCATACATTCATGATTATATTTGGTGAACAGATACAGCTATCTCCCATTCCACTTCTTTACAGAGAGATAAAAAGAATTCGTAGACGTTTATGATTCTTGGCTTCATTTAAATTTTAGGACTGAAAAGTGTCGACACTTTGCGGGAAAAGCTAAAGACAGCAATGAGACAAGGGGACAAGGATAAACTTGAAAGTGTTATTAATGAATGTGTTGCTGCAGGCATGCCGGAATTGGATACTCAAGTCTATAGAGCAAGAGATGCCTTGCAAACTTTAGAAGAAGATCTTAAGCGAGGTCAGCATCTATTTACTTCATATATATATATATATATATATATATATATATATATATATATATATATATATATATATATATATATATATATATATATATATAATTCTTCTCTCATTATTATTATTATTATTATTATTATTATTATTATTATTATTATTAACAAGGCGGAGAGCAGGCAGAATCCTTAGCACGCCGGGCAAAATGCTCAGCGGTATTTCATCAGTTTTTACGTTCTGAATTCAAATTCCGCCAAGTTTGACTTTGCCTTTCATCATTTTGGGGTCCATGAAATAAGTACGAGTTAAACACTGAGATCAAAGTAATCGACTAACTCCCTTCCCGAGCTTTTTGGCCTTGTGCCAAAATTTGAGAGCATAATTATTATCAATATTGTTAATCATAATTACAAAGCTATTCAAAGGGCGAGATTTTCGTGTGTTTGTCCTAAACCTGTATATGTCCGTTGTGCATGCATCTGCATATATATATATATATATATATATATATATATATATATATATATATATATATATATATATATATGTCTGTATGTATATACGTATGTATGTGTGTATGCATGTTTGTATGCATGTATGTACGTATGTGTATATGTATTAATAAATTTTTGTATTGACTCTTCTCTTAACTATGCTGTGATCTATTTTGAACATGAATGGCATACCGAAGTTAAAACGATTAAAAATCAGCTTAAAGTTTTGAATATAAATAACACATATCAAAGCTTTAGTTATATGTTGAAATTGGATATTACTACACAAAACTATTGTCTTTTATATTTCTTTAATCTGTGTTATACGTTTTTTGAAAGTTTATTTTCCGTTTAGGTACTATATTGTATTTTTTGATTGTCAGGATTTAAATTTCCCGAATTTCTCAGAGAAGACTTAAAATCTGCCATTAAGCATAAAGACCGAGAATCTTTAGAGAAACTGATTCGTAATTGTGAAAGGTCAGGCTATCCAGAGCTTTCTTCTGACTTACAGATGGCAAGAGAAGTGCTAGAAAGCTTAGGTGGAGGTCGTGGAGGTTAGAGCTTTTATGTAAATTATATCGAACTGTATGATTTTAAAAACATAAATACATATTAAGATAGAATAAACTGAGTTAACTTATAGAATCATTTCAAGCTATTAGCTGATATATATATATATATATATATATATATATATATATATATATATATATATATATATATATATATATATATATATATATATATGCTGTGAAGTAACTAAATAATATTCTTTTGAAGTTGGTGCAAAATAGCGACTTTATTAAGCTCACAGTTAATTTTCAGATACTGTAAAATTATGTACAGAATACAAAGTTTTATTCATATGAATATTTATTATCAGGTGATATGATTCCTGCTGCTCTTCGTCAGAAACTTGATGACGCTATAAAAAATAAAGATAAACGTGCCTTAGATAGAGCAATACTGGAATGTATATCTGCTGGAATGCCAGAACTTGATGATGATATACATAAAGCCAGATGTGCATCGGATATTTTTCATGGCGGTACTGGAGGTTAGCTACACTTTATACACAACGTGTTGCTCATTAATTCCTAATAAATAAAAATAAAATTTCGAACAAAAGTTAACTAGAAATACTCATTGTATAATAATGGATAATGTTAAGCAAACTCAGCAATACAATATCAGTTTGGTTTTAGTTTGTGAGAATTAATGAATAATTTTTGTATTAATAATTGAAAGTCTTTACAACTGTAATATGTAAGATGTTATACATGAAGCATAAACAAATATAGAGTTTATATGACCATAAAAATTTGGCTTATGATATTAGTTTGATTGATTATTTCTTTCTTTTGCTATTCTGATCAACAATTCAATTTACTAGAAAAAGTATCTCCTGTTGCTTTACGAGATCAATTAGCCAAAGCAATTCGTCAAAAAGATCTTAAAAATTTAGATAAAACTATAAGTGAATGCGAAAATGCCCTCTATCCAGAATTGGGACCAAACCTTCGTAGAGCAAGAGATGTTCTCGAGAATCTTGGTGGTGGCCGAGGAGGTTAGCACAATACCTATTAATATTTTTGTGATCTATTTATTCCTGAACTTATCGAAAGTATTTCACTCGTAATTAATATCATATTTGAAATATTCATACTGTTAATTTTTACAAATACTTTATTTCTCTATGATATTTAGTATTATAACTCACGAAAACCATTTACATTTGAAATTAAAATGCTAATTTGTTTGATATCTACATCTTCTCAACTAAATTTTGTTATACAATATAATCATGTCTTCTTTGCAATATATAATATACTTGAGTCCTTTTTCAACTTACGGTTGCTAGGGACTCTGTCTCCTGACATTCTGCGAGGAAAGCTAAGGACAGCTTTAAGAATGGGGGACAATGCTGAACTTGAAAGTGTAATTATTGAATGTGTTGCTGCAGGTATGCCTGAACTGGATTCTGATATACACAGAGCACGAGATGTTTTAGAAGATTTTGACCATCGGAAAAAAGGTTCGGAAAACGAACTTTAAAAAATATGTATTTGGGTTAATTTCTTTCACTCTTAATTTAAAGAGCTCACTGTAAATAATTTCTGACTGTTTTCCTTAAATTTTTTCCAAAACCCTTTATATATAATTGCGTTAACTTGTTGGAATTCCATTTCAACTGATTATGAAGTTAAAACAATGATTATGAAGTTAAAACAATTAGAAACTTCGAATTTCTATATTACACTAAATCAGTAATATGTGTTTGGTTAATGTTCTTTTCGTTCTAGCAGGGTTTCTTCAAACTATTTTATTCTCATCTCATTTTATGCGAAGTAACATATTTATACTAATAAGTCTAGATTGATTATAAAAATTTGTTTCGCAGTTTCAAAAACGCTCAATATATTGCGAAAAGATTTATTGGAAGCCATTGAAGCTGAAGACAAAGACGCTTTAGAAAATTTAATAAAAGAATGTGAAAATGCAGCATATCCAGAGCTTGGATTTGATCTAATTAAAGCCAGAGATACTTTGGAAAGTTTGGGAGGAGAACGTGGAGGTTAGGCAATTCACGTATTAATGATATTTGACAATTTAAATGTTATTTTAATTTTTGTTTATGTACTAAGTTTCTCATTTGACAATATTTTAAACATCGTGAATTATTATGATAGCTCTTCCCCCAATGTCAGTGTCGCTCTTCAAATTTTCTCTGATAGGAAATATTTCCTCTGATACATTACGTGAAAGGCTCAAAGAAGCAATTAAATTCAAAGACAAACGAGCGTTGGAAAAATCTATTGAAGAAAGCGTAGCTGCTGGTATGCTTGAACTTCAAGATGACATTCAAACAGCTAGAAACGTAGCAGATATTCTTGGAGGTGGGGCTGGAGGTACTATTGTCTCTGGTATTGTTTATAGTTTACTGTATTTTAAATGCATATTTTTTAATTACTGCTATTTTTGAAAACAATTTAACACTTAGACATTTCGCTAAAATAATCTCTAATTAATATATTTAGATATTTAACAAATTTATGAAGATACTCTTAGTTTAGAAAACTTCTAGTAATTGTTCAATGATAAGAAGAGTAAATCTCTTTATATGATTTTACATTAACAACGATTACCTAGATAGAAATCATCTATAAATGACAAGTCAAAAAACAGTAACAATAGCTAAATGTTCAAAAGATTATAAGTACATAACGGTTACGTTAAGATTCATAGTTATTGCTAACCTTAGCATGAAATTGTAAAGCCTAAATTTCATTTTTGTTAGATAAATTATCTTCTGTATCAATAAGAGATGATCTCCAGAAAGCTACTGAGTCGAAAGATATCGATAGATTAGAAAAGGTAATCCGAATATGTGAAGCGGCAGCATATCCCGAATTAACTTTTGATTTGCATGAAGCCAAGAATATCTTCGAAAATCTCGGAGGAAATAAATCAGGTTCGCGATATATTTTCCTCCATTCTCCGACCCCAACCTACACATCTTTTTATAAATATAAGAATTTAAAGAAAATTTTGTTTTTACTATATCTACCATAGTATTTAATTCAAACTGATTGACTTATATGTTTATGTCTATATCTATCTATCTATCTATCTATCTATCTATCTATCTATCTATCTATCTATCTATCTATCTATCTATCTATCCATCTGTCTGTCTGTCTGTCTGTCTGTCAATCTACTATCTATCTATTTATTTATTTATCTATCTATTTATCTATCTATTTATCTCTCTATTTATCTATATCTGTATATCTATCTGTGAAAGCGCGTAACCTACTGGTTTTGGTGTTGCACTCATGAGTTCAATTCCCGGACCGGGCGATGCATTATGTTATTGAGCAAAATACTTCCTTTCACGTTACTCTGCGATCATTTCGACATCTGATGTGTAGCACATTTGTGCACCTGTACAGAGAATGTCAATTTGATGGAGTGAGCTAATGTACTGCACAAACGTTTGATCATCATAAACAAATCATCTCTGCAGGTCGTTCAGTAAAAGCTGAACATTCATACGTCATCTTCTAGTGAGAGTCCATTATATATCTATCGATAAGCACTTCCTTGCTTATCAATGATACGAGAAATCTTGCAATAAACACAACTTGAAGATTATTATATTTATTTCCCCTCCAGCTTCAAAAACAATGAACAGAAGCATGTGTGTTGATTACAGATTGGAAATCTAAATACTTCATACCCGTGGTTTGGTGGGAAACTGCGAGGTGCTGTATGTGAGCGTTCGTGTTTGTATGTTTGCTTACACATACACGCACACACACACACACACACACACACACACACACACACACACACACACATATATATATATATATATTATACATGCATACGTACAAACACACGCATATATATTTAGGGGAGTTGGAGGGGTCTACCAATAGTGTTAAATATGCAATTACTTTAATTTTCTTAATACTCAACTTCAAGAAGGAATATTTCTTATATTTTAATTTTTAGCACATCAAACAATTCTAGGAAAATCTTAAGCTACCAAAATATTTTTGATTTGTGATGTTATTAAATCTAATATAGTTTGTATACTGTTATAATATCTTAATTAGTTTCTAAACAACCTGAAATTCTACGCGATGAGATCAAAAAGGCAATAAAAGAAAAAGATAAATCAGCTTTAGAGAGTCTGATAAAAACTTTTGAAAATATAAGACTACCTGAACTCGGTTTGGATCTCAGTCGAGCAAGAGACGTTTTGAGAAATCTAGGTGGTGATTATGAAGGTTAGTTACCTTATAATAACAGTATGCGTATACTTTTGAAAGCCAGTTAATTTCTATTTATAAATGAGAATTATAATTTTGACTCATAATGTAAAATAAAATCAATTGTAAATATTGATGGATAGAAATTTTCTAAAAGAAAATAATCAATGAACATCCAAATTATCTTGTACTTTGCATCTCTTTATAACTATAGATTCGTTTCTTGAGCATGTTCTTCCCTCCAGTTAATATTTCGAAACTGACGTTATAATAATTTTCGTAAGGAAGAAAACTTTTGTTTATTTAAATAGATGCGTGTTTACCCTGATAACTAGTATTTAGTATTTATTATGTATTAGTTACTATTAATAGTCTTCATATTTAGTGGTGATATTTAAACCATTTCATTTAATAGGAAGTGTTTCTGTGAAATCTCTGCGTGAAAAATTGCAAAAGGCGATGAAATCTAAAGATAGACGTTTGCTAGATTCCGCCATCAGAGAGACTGTGGTCGCAGGCATTCCAGAATTAGAAACAGACTTACAACAGGCTAGAAACATGTCTGATATTCTTTCAGGTGGCAGTGGAGGTCAGCATTTGGATTAGTGTTCTGTTTTATAATCGTATCTTACTGTCATATGTTTATAACATAAATAACAATTGTTATTTTCTTGACATAAAACAAAATGCCTTTTTAAGACCCTACCACAATTTGAACTTAAATTTAATCTTATTATATCGTGTTAACATATTGGTGTTACCTGGCAATATTGTGCCACATTCTAAACTTTTACATAAAATATACTAAAATAGGTACTTGTTTCAAATTATTCATATAAAGAGATAAATCTTTTTTCCGATTAGATAAAAAGTCTCCAGCCTATTTGCGCAATCTATTATCAAGAGGTATCAGACAGAAAAATGCATCATGTTTACAAGAGGCTATTAATGAATGTGAAGCAGCTAAATATCCGGAATTATCCTTTGATCTGCGCAAAGGCAGAGAAGTTTTAGAACATCTCACTGGACATCGTAGAGGTTTGCATCTTCTTGCACTCGTTGCGTGCAGACAAAGTGGCTAGATATCGATAAATTTATAAATTCTCTTTATTTTTACAAGTTTAAAATATTCGTTTATTTCACATCAGTAACATTTTATGATTTCATAAAATATAATCGAAACATAGATTATTAAAAACAGACTTTAAATATCAATATTTAAATTACAATAACGCGACAAGTTACAAATGTTCTTCCTTTTTTGCTCAGAAATGTAAACAACAATTGCACGTTAATGACGGCCTCTGTTTCGATGAATGCATATGAATATAATTGTATATATTTCTATCTTTCTCATTTCATATATAATATATGTGTGTGTGTATGTATGTGTGTTGATGTGTATATACTTATGTATTGTTAGTGTGGAATAGAACATCGTATTATAATTATGTCATGTTTACAATATTTCAAACGCAAATTTCTGTGCAACTGGAGCATGCTCAGTGAAGTGATTGTAAGAATCCATTAATACCAGCCAAATTTTGATTACTAGGAACACTGACACCTGAGTCTTTACGAGAAAAATTGTGGGAGGCAGTTGCTACAATGGATCAAGACGAATTGGACAATGTAATAATGGAGTGTATAGCTGCAGGTCTGCCAGAACTGGATGCTGATATAGAAAAGGCTCGGAAAATCTCTCAGGATTTAGAAATGCAACGACACAGAGGTCAGATTGAAACTAAATCGAGAATTTACTTTCGTTTGCTCAACGACTTTAGTTTTAAGACTGATACTTTTGTTTTAAAATGTAGCTTCACTTTAATCATAGTTATTTTAGTCTTTTATAACCTTTCTTAACATGTTTCCTTGGTATAAATAATTGAACAACTGATAGCAGATGATTTTATGTTTTGTCAATTTATATATCGATATGTTATGATTTCACGTTATCTATAATAGTTTTATAGTTTTATCAAACTATTATATAATTTTAACTTTTTTATCAAACTTTTATCTATTTCTTCCCCCTCTTTCTCTCTCTCTTTATCTATTTCTAAATATATATATATAACTATTTGGCCACACGCCTCCATACGTATACACGTATACATATATGTGCGCGCATGTGTGTGTTTAATCTGACCGTTTCTTCTTTCGATGTTCAGACATACAATCTCCAGATTCATTGCGAAAGCAACTGGCACTTGCAATGAAACAAAAAGATGCCAGTCGCCTTGAAAAACTAATTGATGAATGTGAGGAAACAAGTTACCCTGAATTAGGTTCTGATTTACGCAAAGCCAGAATTACGTTGGAAAGTTTAGGTGGAGGACGTGGAGGTTAGATCTCAACTTGTTTTAATTTTATCTTATCAGTTTCTACTTCTAAGTACTTTCTATTTCGTTGTATTCCAATTGAGCAATTCTTGGTTATTGAATTTCCTATAAGCAATTATTCACTTCTTTATTATTAACTTTATTATTCAATTTAGCTATTCATATTGGAGTTCTTTGAGATTTTCCCCACTTCTGAAACATTTGTCAATACATATCAATAGATTCCAACCAGTGATTTTTTAAAAGTTTTTTTTCTTCTTGAATTGTAAAATATTAGAATTCTTAATGACTAGCTAATGTATACTGGAATTATCAAATATAGTGACGTACATTAAATATCTTGCTATATTACTTGAATAAATGCTGTTAAATTTTGGTTATCAGGAACAATGTCACCTGATTATCTACGAGACAAACTAAAGTCTGCAATGGAGACTAAAGACAAAGAAGCTTTGGACAAAGCTATTCGCACGAGTATTGCAGCAGGAATGCCTGATTTGGAAGTTGATATACAAGAAGCTAGACGAATGTCAGATATCCTAGCTGGTGGTGATGGAGGTTAGACTCAATGTGTTTATCCTTCGCATGCTGACTGGTTTTAGTAGATTTCCGTAGAAAATCTATTAGAACTTAGAATAGTTGCAAGTTTAGTAGTTAATTTTATTCATATTTAACTAATTTTTCTTTTTTTATCACACAATTTACATGTCATTCATATTGATTTTTCCTTACAACTTATTTAGTTACAATTTGTATATTTTCTCTGCATAAACGCCTAAAGAGTGAGCTCCAACGATTATTCCAATGGATACGATAAATTTTTTCGACCTAACGTTGTTACTCTTACACGGTAATATAGCTCTGATTTTCTAGCAATGATGTAAAATCGATTCAAAGTTTTATTAGTAATGAGATTGAAAACGTCAAATAATTACAAAAGTAATAAAGTAATTTAGAAAATGATATAAAATAAGGTTGATGATGATGGTGATGATGTTAATGTAGGAATCGATCATGATGATGACAACGTTGATGATTATTTGATTAAAACTTTAACCAGAAAATATTTAAAGGATGTTTTCTTTTTTCTAAATACTTTTCATGTTTGTATAGAGAGAGAATGTCCATTTTATTTACGAGATAATTTGGCCAAAGCTATCCGATGCAAAGATCCACAGGCGTTGAATGATGCTATCAAAAGGTGTGAAGAAGCCGGATATCCAGAACTTGGTTCGGATGTTCGTAAAGCAAGGGATGTTCTTGAAAGTCTTGGAGGTGGTCGTGGAGGTTAGAAGTTACAAAAAAAGAATTATTTTCTACTTTTTGCATGTATTTTCCAACAATTTATGCCCACAATAGCTCAAGAAGAAAAATGTGATGTAATTTACAGTAAATAAATTACAGAATCGATAGTCGCTGGATTAAATGTATAAAAGAAAACTTCATTTATGTCCTGCATGCTAACCTGCCGAGATCGATGATGCTTTTATCCTTCCAGGATTGAAAACATTAGTGCTAGTCATATACAGAACTCGATCTAATTGTAGTTGGTAGTATTTTCAGCCACGTGTGTATATAATGTATATGATCCATTTGTTTTCTAAACATTGTTGTCACTATATATTTTTCCGTTAGGAACAAAATCTCCTCTTCAACTAGAAGAAAATTTAATAACTGCTATGAACGCGGGAGACAATGAAAAATTAGAAAGTGCCATAAATGAATGCATCGCTGCTGGAATGCCTGAACTTGACAACACTATAACTGAAGCTAGAAACATTCTAGGTGCATTAAAGGAATCGGAGGAAAGAGGTTAGAACCTCCACTCAATTTTAAGATATACGTAGATTAGTAAAAGAAAAAAGAATTGTCGACTGCATGCATGTATCTATACATTGTCGAATGCATGCATGCATGTATGTATACACACACACACACACACACACACACACACACACACACACACAGAGGCACACATATTCGCACATAGACACACACATGCATATGTACGAGTATACACATACTATCCATCTATCTATATGTATATGTGCATGTATATATATATATGTATGTATGTATGTATGTATGTATGTATGTATGTATGTATGCATGTATGTATGTATGTATGTATGTATAAAAGATACAAAGAGTTTTCGTCAGGATGACTCAGACCAATACGTTTGCACTCTGAGTACTCAAATCAAATAGGTATGCCAGTAAAATTCCAGTGGGAATAGCAGTTCACGTTTGTTTTGTGACTGCAATTCTAAAGCGGCTAGAAGTGGCTTCCTCTTCTTCCGGTACTGAAATGTTTTTTATAAAATTATTTTAGCATTTTCTACCTTGACTTTTATCCATATATATCAACTCGTGTGTTCCTTTGTAACCTTCTACATATATATATATATATGTATATATATATATATATATATATATATATATATATATATATATATATATATATATATATATATATATATTATTTTGTTTAAAAGAGTTCCAACACTGTCTGTTTTTTATGTTTTATTTATATTCCTGCAGAACCAATGTTGGGTATAGAATATGGAATATACAATATATAATATAATATACAATATATAATATAAAATAAAATAAAATAAAAATGGATGGCACCATGAAAGAAAGTATTGAATGCAGATGAAATATTGAGTGTTCAATATAAAGGATCAAATATATAAATATATAAATATAAATATATAAAGGCGACTCGAGTTTCAGGGCTAGTTCCCTTCGTCATGGCCGGTATGACAGACTTTAACAGACTGTCTTTTAAACAAAATATATTCCTCTATACACAATCATACAAAAAAACCACCTTTTTTGTATTTTACTCGCATATATATATATATATATATATATATATATATATATATATATATATATATATATATATTGAGATAAATGGTAAGACAACAAAAGAATGAAAGAGATCTATATCTATATATATATATATATATATATCCATTTCATTTTGTTTCCGTGTATTGAGATATAACGATTAATACTAATTCTCAGTGACATGTCATGAGTCACTAGTTCACTAACTAAACTTTCCATTACATGTATGTGTATAAGTGTGTGTGTATATGAGCGAGAGAGAGAGAAAAAGTGTGTGTGTGTGTGTGTATGTGTGTGTGTGTGTGTGTGCGTGTGTGTGTGCGTGTGTGTGTGTGCGTGTGTGCGTGTGCGTGTGTGTGTGTGCGTGTGCGTGCGTGCGAGCGTACGTACATGTACGTGTGTGTATACGCTTGTAATATGAATTTCCGACCTGAAGAATGATCCAGATTTACTTGATCTATTGTCTAAATCTGTGTTATAGTCACATTTCCCCAACCAAATTCAAATGCCAATCGTATTAGGTGACGCAATATTCTAGACTGTAGTTCTAACAGAACAAGCAAATAGCAAGCTAGAAAATAGCAGATAGGAGATTATCCTTAGTGAGGACGACTGAAGAACAATCAGTCATAAGGTGCTCATTACGAAAGTGCGAGAAAGTTACCTAATAAGACAGACAGTTGAAGAAGGAGAAGGGTACGATAACAGGACAACGGCTGAAACGTTGTGGTCTGACAACCAAGATATGGATATTAATCTGAATACATACATACATTCATATATATATATACATATATATGTATATATATATAACTGTAAACATATGTGACACTTATTCGGTAGCCATGATAAAACTCCGAGATGCCGGGGTG
>NC_142934.1:38446998-38454498 GCF_046866305.1 Octopus bimaculoides
TCATCCCGTAGGATCAATGTGTCCAGAAACCTTAAGGAAAAAACTAAATGATGCAATGAAATTAAAAGATAAAATTACTTTGAATAAAGCCATTCGCGAGTGTGTGATTGCTGGATTTCCCGAAATGGATGCTGACATACAACAAGCCAGAGATCTATCAGATAAACTTGGTGGTGGCACAGGAGGTTAGAACAATTATTTCAACCCGACTAAGAAACATTATTAAGAAATTTAATATTTTAAAAATATTAACAGAGTAAAATTTATATCTTATTTGTTTTATGTTTTTTATGATTATATTTGCAATAATACATTGCTATCGCAGCGATCTTATACATTCTGTACAAAGCTTTCTAAATTAATAATTTCGGTGTGAGGATGTGTCAATGTAACAAAATATAATATAAATATAATATTATATGCACGCGTACATATAATACATATGTGTTTGTGTGTGTGTGTGTGTGTGTGTGCGCGTGCGTGCATGTGTGTGTGTGTGTGTGTCTGTGTCTGTGTATGTGTGTGTATTTGTGTGTGTGTGTAATACAAAGGAATGCAGATGACGGTTTTACATTTATTAACCAGTCAAGTTCGAGCCGGTAATTATTGAAAATATTATATCAATTATCATAAAACCATACGATATTAAATGAAACTTTCAACCAATCATTTCATCAGATTTAGTGTAAATGGAATAACAACCTACATAGCTGAATTGGTTAAATAAATATGTAGGGGTAACAATATCGTAGTAATGAAGTAGTAAGTTGTTATCTGAGAAACAACTAAGCAGGGGCACTGTGAAGACAAAGTGTCATATTAGCTCTCATTCATTAGATCTATTGCAACAGATTACACGCCAGGGATAGTAACTGACAGATTTAGGAAACTAAAGATTCATTAATAACGCATAATAGTGGATAGATAAGCTGACTAAGGGATAAGTTGGAGTTGTTATGCGGAATCATTTATAAGATTCAAAAGGATGAGGACAAGTAATTGGAATAAAAATACGAAATATAGCTATAAGGCAGTCCACCAGAATTATTGCTCGATATTATTGAATCAGAGTTGAGTTGAAATTGAATAAAAGATATTAAAATGTAGAATTATCTGTGATAAAGCCAGTGTAACACAACCCCCCACACACGCACACACACACACAGACTCTCACGCGCACACATATCTATATGACTAGTTTGTATGTGTTTTACAAGGTCCTTAACAGGGCCATCGGGCGAAACAAAATATATTTTGTCGGACTCACCATTATGGATTAAACTTAAATATGTATCTCTGCATCTATATACATGTATGTGCGTGTGTGTTTCTGCGTGTGATACATATAGAACTGTGATTAAAATTGGTAATCGGATGTTTGACATCAATATATATTGTTAATATTTATGTACACTATAGTGAAAACACGAAAATAGCCTTACATTCAATAAATACTTTACAAAATAAATGAAAACTTAAGTTTATGTAGTTAAGTCTTAAATTTCTTCTGATATTAGCTTAGTAGTAGTAGTAGTAGTAGTAGTAGTAGTAGTAGTAGTAGTAGTAGTAGTAGCAGCAGCAGCAACAGCAGTAATGATGATGATGATAATTTGCTGCATCATCATCATCATCATCATCATCATCATCATCATCATCATCATCATCATCATCATCATCATCATCATCATCATCATCATCATCATTGATATTATTATTACCGTCAAGGCGGCGATTTGGCAGAATCGTTAGCATGCCGGGCAAATTGTTTAATGGCATTTCGTCCGTCTTTACCTTCTGAGTTCAAATTTCGCCGAGGTTCACTCTCCCTTTCATTCTTTCGGGATCGATAAAATAAATATCATTTGAGCACTAGGGTCGATATAATCGACTTATCAGATCTTTTCTATTTGGCTGCAAATATTTAATCTCTTCAATTCCTGCTCGAATTGATTTCATATTGGGTGTAATGATATGGTTTTATTTTCGCAATAAATCAATAATTGAAATGTTATTAGCTTTTAAAATTTGAAAATTTTGGGTAATTTTAGCCAATCGTAAGCCACAGACACATTCATGCCTGTTTCCATAGTAACACACCAAACATGAAAACTCTTTTGTTTGCGACTAAGAGGAATATATTCTATGCACATGTGTTGACAAATATATTTTACGCGAAACCACATGTTGCCGCTGTATACTGCTGTTTATGCCCATTTTTTGCATTTTGCATAATAGTATGAATTCTTGCGTTTAGAATACAAATTTCTGATAATTCCAAAAAATAAATAAGTTATGAGGGGTTATATGTCGTACATAATTCATTTGTTTACAGTTTCATATAAAAACACGTGCTATTTTCGGAAAATTGATAACATGTGCAATTTTCAGGATGTTGATAAAATGTGCAGTCACGCACAAAATGACAGCTTCCAAATCCTGTTTTCTGACTGGGTAAAAATTATCAAATTTTAAACCTCTATAATTTATTTCACTTTTTCCAGAAAAATTTTAAAATTTTTCCTGAGATTCAGCTCGAAAAATTACAGTAATGTACCAAATTTTAAAATTTTCAATAAACTTATTCGAAAATTGGCAGCTAATCTGGCTCCGAAAGGAAGGGCCCCGCCACGTCAAAACGGTAGAGGAGTAGGGGCCGAAACCGGACGTGATTCCTCCTGATGATGTCTTGAGCTAACTGGATCCTATAAAGGAGCTGTTGTGGTAGCAGACCACGAAACATGGTTGAAATTCCTCCAACTTATCCCTTCCCGAAATTGCTTGCCTTGTGCCAAAATTTGGAATCGTTAGCGCGTCTGAGTTCAAATTCCGCCGAGGTCGACTTTGCCTTTCATCCTTTCGGTAATGATGATGATAATTTGCATCATCATCATCATCATCATTATTAATATTATTATTACCATCAAGGCGGCGAGTTGGCAGAATCGTTAGCATCATCATCATCATCATCATTATCATCATCATCATCATCATCATCATCATCATCATCATCTATGAATATTTCCTGAAGAAATTATTTACTGTTTGTCTACAGTGCAAGTTCATAATGATATTTTCTCAACCACTCTTCTAACAGACAAAAAGTCTCCAATTTTTCTCCGCAACCAATTATTAAGAGACATGAGAAAGAAAGATCCTGAAAATTTGAAAAAATCCATACAAGAATGTGAGGAAGCCGGATACCCTGAATTGGCATCTGACCTCCGTAAAGCAAGAGATGCCCTCGAAAGTCTCGGAGGTGGTCGTGGAGGTTAGCCTGGAGTTAAACATTCCATGTCTAAATAAATTTCTTTCATCAGTAGTTAGTTCTTGTAATGTTTAAACAGAGTACAGTTTTTAACTGCTGATTAAAACCATAAAAAAAAAATTTTTAAGCCATTTCTAAGATTTTGCCTTTCAAAATTATATTATTGTTATATGACACATTTTAGGAATTTTCTTGTTTCTCAATTTCTGTATTGTAAACAATATGTACTTGGATAATGTTTTAGGAATATTATCCCCTTTCGCCCTTCGTGAAGAACTGCAAAAAGCAGTTATGGAAGGCAACATAGAAGATATTGAGGAAATTCTTGATAAATGCATTGCTGCTGGAATGCTGGAATTGGACTCTGATATAGAATATGCCAGAAGCAAACTGGATGAGCGACGAAAATATGAAGGTTTGAAAGTTGATATTGAGCAATTTTTTCTCAGTAATGCCATCATTTTTACGAGACTTTTTCTCCTTCGTGATAAAAATCATTGAAAAGTTGTATAAAGGTGGTATACGTATATTATATGTACGTAAAGCTTTCCAATTCGTACAATCGTTGAATATTACTGTAGTTCTAGTAGTTGTAAATATATACTTTAATTGCTTATCAATTTTGTTATTAAATTTTGCTTTGATTCTAAAAATGAATGGTGAAGTTATCTTTATGCTAATGGCCTAATGAAATCCAAATCTATTTCGTTTTCTTATATGTAGCTTCTCCAGATACATTACGTAGAGAATTACAGAAAGCAATTGAAGCTAGAAACATGGCTGCTTTGGAGAAAGTTATTAGTCAATGTGAAGATGCCGGTCATCCAGAATTGAATTCTGATTTGCGAGATGCAAAAGATATTCTAGAGAGCTTGAGTGATGGTCGTGGAGGTTAGATTTTTGTTTCAATCACGTAAACATATAATAGCAATCACGTAAATATATAATACTTCTTCAAGCGATTACAAACGAGATGTATTTCAGTATATTGCAAAAGAAATCTATTCCCCAATGGTTTTAGTGGGTTCCAAATTTCATATTGTGTTTGTGCCAATAAAGTTATTGTAGTTCAATGCTCTTCATCCTCTTTTAAAATGTCGATGTTTCCAAAATATAACATCGAATATGGCCTGGTGTGAAGCCCGATATCAGTGATCAGCAAAATTTACTTGACTTTGAGCAAAAAACGAAAGATGTCTGCAAGTATCTTCTTTCTTTTTGTGCTCATATCATGAGACATTTTGATCTCACATGAGAAACTTTTAGTCTATCATGAGAAACTTAGCGTACTTGCTATCACAGTATCTTTATCCATGTTTCGGTTCTATAAAAAAAATTTATGATATGAAATACATAATTATATAATTCAATGAATTATGATTCTGCATCAGCGGCGCATTTCTTCATTAATTTATGTTACAAACCTGCTTTTAATTGCTATTTTAGGGGTTACACTAATCTCTAATAGTATTTGAGAGCGATATGAAAAAAATTTAACTTTATTATTGATAGAACTGTGTGCTTACTGTTCCTAGTTGTCTAAAGATTTAACAGATAAATGATTAGCAGTATGAAATGTATCTTAATAGAGGAAATTTCATATCCAGGCATGCACTACTAAATAGATAGTAAATATCAAAATATTTAGAAAAATATACTTTGGGACTTGAAATCATTATATTCATTTGAAATCCTTGCACTTCTAATTCATTTCTGAGTTTTAAAGGGAGTTCCATTTTATGCAAATGAATGACATAAGGTTATTGCTATTTTATCACATCAAGAAGTTTATATTCTGATGATTCCAAGGAAAATTAAAAGAGATTATAAAAAATAATGGCAAAGAATCTTTGAAAAAAAGTACTCTAGAATGTGTTACTGTTTCAATGACTGAACTCGAGGCAGTATTGGTGATGTCCTATGCAAACACGGATCTCTCACATCCTAGTTCAACAGATGCCTCTCAAAATTTCTAATATCTGCAGTGTGCCCTATGGTTGTGATGTACAGAAGTGGAGAGAGCGGGGATCATTGAAGAACCGAACACATAATACTGAATGATCCCGACAAGTGTCCAGTCACTCTGATCATCGAACATTTAGCAGGGTTACGGCTTGAAGTTGTTAGACATCCCCCTTGTTTAGGTTCTTTCTCAACAGCACTACCATACATCTTTCTACAGAATCAAGAATTCTCCAGTTCTGCTAATATTTGCATTAGACATCTGTCAAGAGGTCTCCGACCAAGTCTGATTAAATTTCGCCAGGTAAACTATGCCAGCTGTTATCAGCCTTTCGCAGGACTCTGTATTCCTATCGAGAGTCGCAATAGGCCGTCAATATCGGTGGTAAAGGACACTTCCGTTTACAGTTCACCATCCACCCCAAATTTTTGAGCAGAGTGTCACTGAAAAGCTGCTTACTCCTACTTAGACTTGAATAGCATGCACTCTGATCCATCGAAAACCAAATTATAGCTTGTTCCATGTTGCGCCTGTACAATCTGAGCTTTCATTCTCTCATGTATGAAAGCATGGGTCCTGGTTCTGACAACACAGCCTTCGTGCTTAGCGTTGAAGAACTGGTCAAGAGCTAATCTCGCCGCCATCACGTCGATCATATCTTTCCTAGCGTCTTTGCTGTGTTACTAGCTCTTGCTCTACTCTAGAATTCTCTACTATGTCCTTACTAAATCTTATTGTTCTGATCAGATTGCTCTTTTCAGGAGTAGCCACCATCGCTTGTTGACGAATGCTCACATCAACTCGCTCTTAACTTGTTCTCTAATACGGTCACCGTAAACTTACCGTGTCGGAAAAGATGCGTTCAGTTTCCAGTGATTGGGTCCCTGCCCATACAGCTTATCTAGGTCGACCGTACATATAAATGTGTGGTCTCTGTAGCCGATTAATTTAAATCATGGACAACCCTATGTTATTCCTATCTACTGACCTACAGAATACTCTGCTAAGGTGTGATCTGGATGACCAGATGTTATTTGCCATGTTCATATTGTCACGTTCGGGAAATCTAGTCAGTACCTGTCAATCTGTTGTCAACGACCGAGCCGGTTTTCTAGGCTTTTACGCCCACCTTTCTTATCAGCTAACCCAACACAATCTCGATATGCAACCATCGTAGCGTTGTAACCGCCCACTAACACTAAAGGGCAGGATATTCCTAGGAAAGCTTTTGGATACCTGAAGAAATCCGGCCATCCCGTCCTGGTCGGGGGCACAGAATTTAAAGACATATCCTTTACTACTTTTCACGTCCAGGACCACCATTTTCCCATCTGGGTACTGGAAGATCCATCTGTATCTGAAGGCTGGTGCCTTTCCGAAGCAGTACTATCATCCACATTTCCTTTCCATACCAAATAAGATGCAAAGATCTGAAAAACAGCTCAAACGATAATGATAATGATAATGATGATGGTGGTGGTGCTGGGTAGGTTTGGGGTGTTAGAGCAAGTGATAGTAATGGCAATGATATTAATAACAAAAACAACATTGACAGTAGAGAATCCATTCATATATTACACTAGAAGAATGCTTTCCTTAATAAACAGTTTGATGTAATCACATTCTGTAGGCATACATTTTACAAAACATTTTCTTTTTACCAGCGATCGGCTGCTTTAACTGACTCAGCTAATTATAGACATACCTTAATTCGAATGGAACTTCAGGCATATAATAATTTTTGGTTTTGGTTTTTATCCGTTTTTATATTATTTATATTATTTTTATTCATATTTTGCCAACGGCTTCATTCTTATTTACACGCACAAGACACTTATACTAAACCAAGTCACCAACAAGTTACTCTGCTTGTTTTATACCGCAGGGGGAAAATGTCGTATGCTATTCCCTCTTTTTATAGATTTTCTTTGATGACCTCTTCCTTTACCACCTTCCTCAATGTTTAGTTTTACAACCTTTCCATTGTAAGTTTAAGTTTCCAAACTGACCGAATGAGCTTCGTATTTGTGTTTCATTCTTTCCTTTCTTTCGATGTTTTCTTTTTCTTTACCACTTACTCAACTTCACACTTTTCGTTAACCTTTTTTCTCTTCACGTTGTTTCTCCTTTCCTTATACTCACTTCTTCACTAGTAACTGTCCTCCTTCTTTTGTCTTTTTTATCGACGCATTTGTTAATCATGAACGTTTATCATGAATATGTTGCCGACCACTACTACATTTACAATTTATTCTTCAGAAGAATATGTTTG
>NC_142934.1:38640519-38750519 GCF_046866305.1 Octopus bimaculoides
ATAGATATATATATATAGTATATATATATATATATATATATGTTATAAATATATATATATGTTATAAATATATATATATATATATATATTTATAACATATATATATATTATAACATATATATATATATATATATATATATATATATGTTATATATATATATATGTTATAAATATATATATATATATATATATATGTTATAAATATATATATATATATATATATTATATATTATATATATATATATATATATATATATATATATATATATATATATATATATATATAATGTTATAAATATATATATATGTTATAAATATATATATATATATATATATATATATATATGTTATAAATATATATATATATATGTTATAAATATATATATATATATGTGTGTGTGTGTGTTATAAATGTAGTCAAATACACATATGCGTATTTGTATATACATATTACACACACACACACACACATACATACATACATACATACATTTATATTGCAATGATAGATCGCTAGCCTTTTTATTTTCTCTCCCTGTTTATTTCCACGTTCCTTTCTGTCGAAGAGCGTAGGCTCGAAAGTAAAACATTTTCTCACTTCCTGAGCGTTAAACTAATATATCTATTTGTTGTTTGCACACCCATCTTTGTCTTTTGTTTTGTTTGAAAACTCTCATTATATATATATATACATACACACACATATATATGTATATATATTTACACATTCATATATATATATATATATATATATATATGCAAACATATAAATAAATAACAAAAATGTATACGTGTCAATTCATTATAGCCATTTGAAATGGCTCCGTTTAATTGATTAATGAAAACATTACATCAATTTGAAAGAAACCATTCTCGTCAGATGAATTCATATACTTCAAACATAAAAGAAAAACCATTTTTTAACAAATTTACATCAATGATGGAAGCCAAAATATTTACATTGTTTCCATTATTGATGTAAATTTGTTAAAAAAATGGTTTAACCTTTATGTTTGAAGTCTATGAATTCATCTGATGAGAATGGTTTCTTTCAAACTGATATAATGTAATCAATTAAATGGAGCCTCTTGAAACAGCTGTAATAAATTGACACCTGTACATCTTTGTTATTTATTTATATTCTGTTCACCTAACTTGGTATCTGTACATTGGAAATACTATAGAAATAACTTTATAAAAAGTATATGACTGAATTATCAAGAGCAGATATCTTCACTTAGATGGACTGCATTGCCTGCATACATGACAGGAATATTGGGTACAAATACCCCTACAAGGAGTCTTAATATTCAATATTCAAATAATATTGTTGGGGGTATGCAGATTACACCAAACTAGCAAGGTGCTTGAATTTAAGTACCTAATTCAACTGAATCATAATTATATTTACATACATACATATATACATACATACATACATATATACATATATATATATATATACACAGACACAAACATATATAATAATATATATACTTAAATATATATCATAAATGTGAAGGCACATGCCCTAGTGGTTAGAGCAGCAGACTCATGGTGAAGGGATCAGGGGGTTCAAATCTCAGAATAGGCAATGTGTGTTTTTGAGCGAAACACCTAAGCTCCATGTGGCTCCAGCAGAAGGTAATAGTGAACTTCTGCTGACTCTTTCCTCCTACATCTAACAGCTCACCTGCGACGGGCCAGCATCCCGTCCAGCTGGGGAATCTATACACCAATGAAACTGGGAAACCAGCCCTTATGAGTCAGGTATGGCTCGAGAAGGAACAAACAACAACATATATCATAAATATATGCACATATATACATTATATAAAGGATACAAGGAGTTTTCATCAGGATAACTCCAGGAAATAAGTATACACTCTGAGCACTCAAATTGATATGCCACCAAAATTCCGGTTGAAACTGCAGTTGAAGATATGATTTTGTAACTGCCTTTCTAAAGCAGCTAGAAGTGGCTTCCTCTTGAGCTGGTAGGTATATATATTGAAGTGGAAAAGAAAAGGCAAACAGTTTGGCAAGACTTGACAGGGACATTTAATTTAAGTATATAATAAAAGCATGACATAATCTCTAACAGTTGTTTCTAGATATAATAGATCACAACAATTATCATTGATGGGGAATATTCTTTCACCATTACATATATTTAACTATCTCTCTCCAATGATGGGATACTTGGCCTATGGAATCCTTGCTCAGCATGATGTTCCAATAGCAGGGATATTCTAGAAACAGCTATTAGAGACTATGTAAACCTTTTATTATACAGCTAAATTAAATGTCCTTGTCAATTCTTGCTAAACCGTTTGCCTTTTCTTTTCTACTTTAATATATATATTTATACACACACGCACATGTGAGAGTGTACATACATATATGCTTGATGTATTATGTGAATGTATTTTTATGGATAGATATGTAAATCAATATATACATACACATATGGTCAAATGCAAACTTAAATAACATGTATAGCAATGTATTTGTGAGTGTATAAAGAGATATATATGTACATACACACACACACAAATATAAAACATAAATGCACATCCATACACACACACAAACAAGAACTCTAAAGTCCACAAAATTTTGTGGAATTTTAAGAAGGCATTTTCTATGGCTTACATTAAACTGGGGAAAAAAATGCAAAAGAAAAAGCAAACAAAAAGAAATGTATATAATATCAAGTTTGAAAAATGTAAACTAATACCTTGTTTAATGTTCATGGAAATGTGTATTTTTTTTATTTCATAAAAAGTGATTCTGATTTTGTTGAATATCTATTATAAAATAAACCATTCTTTGAAAATAAAAGATAAATGAATGCTAGAGTTATAGGATCTGATTTTTTTTTTTTTTTTTTTTTTTTATATAATGTATTGCTGCCACTTCAGCTGACATTACCAGTAATTTTAAATTATTTCTTGTTTTTTGGGTCGGAAGTAAACATATTTGGTCAACATTGAAACAATACATGGCATTTGTTTCTTTTTAGATGTGAAATCTTCATTGGTACATGATTCAAAGTCGTAAGCCACAATGTGATTGACCAATGTTAACATGTGCATTAGCTCCATTTCTTTTCCATGGTTCTCCAAAATAATACATAGTGCCTGGATAAACCAGGAACCTTCCTCATTATTACGCCAAGAATAATAACCTAAAATTAGAAATGAACAAAAATTAAGCATAAGTTTTTATAGCTGTAAGGAATACATTTTAAACTGTAATTTATTTGAAATTATTTAAAAACAAATAGGCTGCATTAATTAGTGAACAAACTACAAATAAAAAAGAAATAATTAACTCATTGACATAACATTAGTTCAACAAACAACAACCATAATTTTTGGAGAGTCTATATAAAAAATTTCTTGACACAAGTAATCATAATAGATATATTCATTGAACCTGCCAATATTTACATGTTTTTATTTCTAGCTTTATGTTCTTCACAATCCACCATTCCAAAATAGATTAGATGTATTTAATCTTTCTTCACTGTTTCTGTTAACTTTGGCTCAATTATTATTGATAAAAATTGGATAAGTTTGGTGTAAGAATAGTGCAAAATCAAAATCAAACATTTGTATGTTGAGTATTTATAAATCAGGATTGTAGATTGAACTGTTAATATATTTCGTAGATTGAATTATTATTTAATATATTTCGTAGATTGAATTATTATTTAATATATTCTGTAGATTGAATTGTTATTTAATATATTATATTGAAATGTAATTTGTTGTAATTGACTGTGATAAATTATTCCAAGCTGTAAAGTATTGAATGTGGCTGTAATATAATTTGTGTGGGTGTAATGCACTGTTCTGAGCTATAATATCTATATTAATAAAAGTGTAATTCTGTCTGTCTGTATCTCAGTCTATATTCGCTCTACATAGGTATATTATATCTTTTTGGGATCAAGATGATCCCAGGATTGAAAATCTGCCCTTCATTTGGTTCTTGAACATCCAGCTTTGGGATCTGATTTAAAAGCATTTGGGTTGATATTTTTAGCAGGTAAAGTAACTGAGAGGTACAAGAGTTACCTCCCTTAGCTTTAAGTTTTGTATGGAATTTAGTGGTTTTTTAAATCTTTTTCCGTCATCAGACTGTGGCCATGCTGGGGCACTGACTTGAAAAATGTTAATCGAACAGATCAACATCGATTCTTTCTTTTTTTATGCCTGGTATTTTTTTATTGGCCTACTTTACCGAACCGTTAAGTTATGTGAACATAAACATGGCGACACCTGTTATCAAGTGGTGGGGGACAAATACAGACACAAAGTCACAATACACATACACACACACACACACACACACACACACATACATACATACACACACACACATCTTGTATTCAAATTTTAAAAGGACTCCAAAAGTCTGTGAAGTTACAAGTTTTTCATTTAAACTGAATTTAAAGCAATACCATATTGGTTGGGTACCAATAAATGCTTTATTATTATTGCTCTCTTTAGTTTTGGGCTACAGGCCCAATTAGCCCTCCACAAGAGCTAGATTAAAAGTCCACACGGTGTGTGGCTTTTAAGCTAGTATTGCATATGTTTAAAATGTGATCCAAAAGATTTGTTCTATAACAAAATGAAATTATCTATGATTTTCATATTTAGTGTTGAAATACATGTATAATTCTAGCTTTCTCATTTTTGTTTCCGTTCCTGTTTTTGTTCTTGTATACATTCATTTGCCTTTCCCAGAAGCTTAACATTTTTAGCTTAAGTCTCTGGCACTTACCAGATTCGAGTAGACTCAGAGATAGGGAGTGAAACTACAAGGACTTTCTGGACTCTGATTGATGAGGAAATCAGCTGCGAACAATCCATGTATCTTGTTTTTGTCCTGTTTGCCATTTGTCATGCTATCATCTATTTTCCCGCATGTTGTGTTTTGTTGGTTTTTGTTTGTTGCGTTCTTTCTGTCCTACCTTTGATTTATCCATGTGATGCTCTGTACAACCTGTTGTTCACTTTGTTAAAAAAAGATATCCCTTGAATATTATGTACAACTCTCCCTCTCTCTTCCTCACTTTCTCCCTTCTCTCTCTCTCTCTCTCTCTCTCTCTATTCCCCTCCCTCTCATTCCTCAGTCCCTCTGATTTCATTTTCCCCTCTCTTGTATTCCTTAATCCCTTTTCCTCCCTCCTGCTTATTCTTCAATTCCTTTGCTTTCCTTCATCACTTACCTTCCTTGTACCGTTTTTTCTCTCTCTCTGCCTCTATCTCTCCCCCTCTCTCTCATTCTTTAGTTCCTCTGATTTCTTTCCCCTCTCTCCTATTCCTTAGTCCCTCTGTCCTCTTTAACTCCTTCCCTCTCCTACCACGTGATCGCTGTCTGGCCAAGGCACTGTTATCCTCTTTGACCAGCCACCTTTCAGACTGGTCATGTTCATCTGTGTGTTAAGATTTTCCATTTTACCTTTGCGCCAGCTTACTACATTCATCTGATAGTCGATGGACCTTTTTTGTTATTTATTTATGTTGTAATTGTACAATTATTTTCCTTTTGCTGTATAGCTGAAAGGCATTTTATCATTGTATATGTATAATTCATTTTCTGTTGCACTTGTATTATTATTTCATAACGTTATGTTCGTCCAATATCATATTTTAACCTACTAGTTGTAACCAATATTTAAGTGCTTTTTTTAAACTATTATCAAGTGTTAACTATATATAAATCTACTTGTAACTAGTAATCTTGTTCTGACAAAGTAAGCAACAGGTTGTACAGAGCGTCACATGGATAAATCAAAGGTAGGACAGAAAGAACACAACAAATGGAAACCAACAAAACACAAAATGCGGGAAAATAGATGATAGTATGACAAAAACAAGATACACAGATCATTCACAGCCGATTTCCTCATCAGTTAGAGTCTGGAAAGTCCTTGTAATTTTGCCCTTTTATCTCTGAGACTACTCAAATCCAGCAGGTGCCAGGGACTTAAGCTAAAAGCATTAAGCTTCTGAGGAATGCAAACAAATGTATACAAAAAGGAAAACAGGAACAAAAACAAAAACAAGAAAGCTAGAATTTTGGCTATACAATAGAAGGAAAAAAAATTTTGTACATATACGAATACATATGAATAAATAACAGAAAGGGTCTTTCGACTGATTACTGATTAAAACAGAATGCTGCTAAAACTAGATTAATGGTAAAAACATGATTAACACAAGATTACTTGTTAAATGAAGAAAACTGGCAAAAATAGGATTACTGATTAAAATGAGATTCATAGTGAAAACAAGATTACTACTCAAAACAAGATAATGATTGATGCAAAATTAGAGGTTAATGCAGGATTACTGATTAAATCAGGATTACTGGTTTACAAATGGATTACTAGTTAAAGCAAAATGAATTCTGTTCTTGTACAGCAAATGAATCCAGAGTTACATCTTTTCCTACTGACTAATAGACTTTGGCAAATAGACTTTATTATGCAGTACTGTTACTACATATTTCTTGCTCAGAGATTTAAAACTAGCTGTTTTTCTCATTACGAGATCAGTGACTGCATGTCACCTTAAAAATATATATTGTGAGCGAGGTCAAGTAGATACCATCTCTAACTGGCAATTACCCTGCACCAAGGAAGAGAAATAACCCAGAAACCATTGGTCTGCAGGTATAGCTAAAGCTGGAAGGGGAGCATTAGCTCCCTTGCTCACAGTATACAGACACAGATGGTGTGTCAGTAGCCAGCTGGAAAAGATGTTTCCCTGAGGCTAAACAGTAGTCACATCATCCTAAGCAGGACTGCCACTTTACTTTGGAAAACAGACTTTATTATGCAGTACTGTTACTACATATTTCTCGCTCAGAGATTTAAAACTAGCTGTTTTTCTCTTTATATGTGTGTGTGTCTGTCTGTGTGTGTACACATACATATGTGTATGTGTATATATATATATATATACACATACATATATATGTATGTGTATATATACACACATATATATATATACATTTATATGTAGGTGTGTATATATATATATATATATATATATATATATATATATATATATACACACATATGTATGTATATATATATATATATATATATATATACACACATATGTATGTGATATATATATATACACACATATGTATGTGATATATATATATATATATATATATATATATATATATACACACACACACATATATATATGTATATATACTAGCAAACACACCTGTCCTTTGGACAGTTTAAGTTGCTTTGGTGGTATTTTTTTCACCAAATAATTGAACTACTGAGAAGGTTTATAAGTAGCATGACAATCTGTTTCTGATTAACCTAAGAACAGAAAACCAAATTGAACACTGGTTATTGTAGAGGTCGTTGCTCTTTAATGATCATAGAACATACAAGTTTGCAAATGATGCGAAGTAGAGCTGCTGAAGTGTTTTGAGAGTAGATTACGGATAATGACTACAAAATATAGATGTCTTACATGAAAGTGAAATTTCTTGTCAGAATCAGCCACATAAATGGTGTAAGGAAGATGTTGAAACTTCCTCTCTACGAGTTTATTTTATTCAACAGCAAATGGAGCTATGTTTTTGGAGAGAAGTATGACTGTTACGTTCAACAATGGCAATATAATACCTACTTGAAAAAGTAAAGTTAAGGGAATGTATTTGTTGTGTGCTTACAGTGTACGACCATTCTGAAATTGACTTCAGGTAACGAAAAATTAAGACATGAAGAGTTTGATTTCAGTTCACAAATACTGCTTTGAATCTTTAGCAGTTCACAGTGAAAAGATATGATGAAAGGCAGACAGATAATTGGGAAGTTGTAATGATGGTAAAAGTAAGCAGCATACAAGTATATATGTACTGAAAATAACCAGCATGAGTCTTATTGTGAGCAGAGAGTTTACTTAGAGTTGTCCCCCTGCATATAACAACAGTCACTAATGAGCTATCATGAAGGATTGAAAAGGATCATGTCCGCCGGTGATGCATGATGAAAATTGGAGAACGATTGCATTGTATTTGAGTTTTTAGGCATTCACACCGAAGTCAAAATGTTGCCCAGTCCACACCATGAGGATGTAAACCCTTGTGGACCATCCCACGCTAATTTGCACTGTCCCACATTGGTGTGTTGAAACAACTGCTAAAGAGTTCACATGAGAAAGTATGTTGATGTATTGGTGAAGGAGGTCGCCATGTAGTCAATGGTGTAGCTTCATCGGGACAGCAGAGTAGAACTACAATTTCATCATTTTTGGGCTGGTTAAAGCATCCTTGGTGCTCTCCGATAGGTGTTCAGTCACTCTTTATGATAACTTTGAAGTTGGACTCATCTGTATGTAGGCGTTGTGTAGCAGTTTTGAAGTCCCTCACATATTGCTTTGGTGATGTGGAGCATTTCCTGAAGTTCATTCAAAACAGGTATTTTTGTTTCAGGTGCCACCTGAGATTGGCGAGCCATTTGCTCAGTGGTATTTCCTATGAAGTAAATTTGAAGGAATTGGTGTTCAGTGTTGTTGACAGGAAGAATAGAGCCTATCCGATGATAGGTTTGGCCTGAATTTTGAATGTTGGCACATAGGAGTCTTCATGAATGGATTTGCAACCAAAATTTGTCTTCTGGAAGGCAGAATTATAAGCGAGAATTTTCTGTATAAATTGCTGCAAATCAGAGTGTTGACCAAGGAGTAAAGAGAGCAAAGGCTGAGGAGTGTTTTGCAGGTCAGGCAAACGAATCTTTTGTTTGAGCAGCATAGGCCACTGGATTCTCCAACCCACTTGAGGGCCTTGTAATATAGACATATTACAGACATATCCCCCATAACAATCTCTTGATGAGTGATGTAATCCTTGGCAGAATCATAGCTGAGCGCCTTTGATGCCCATTTACTACTCAATGGCTTCCAATAGCCATGGGTAAGAGCCTTCTGGTGAACATTAGACTGAAGTCTCATCATCCGATGGTTACCATCATCTGCCAACCTCGCAGCAGAAGTAGAAGTGGATGCAGTGTTGTGTGCCCAACAGATAGCACTCTCTTCTCAGACTTCTTGAGCTCTCATGGCAGAAGTGGATGCAGCATTGCGTGTCCAATGGATAGCACTTTTTTGTTGGGCTCCATTGCGGATAGCAGTCCTCCAGGCTAGCCTATCCATGGCAATCTGTTCTCATGAGGATGGCTGTATGTTAGCTTTGCACTGATGGATCTGGGTAACTATTTTTTATTTTTTATCTATGAGAAAAAGAAAATGGCGAAACTGACATATAGATATCAATTTATTAGAACATAATACAATTCTGAACAATATCAAACTCAATTTCACCTACCATTGTTTCCATGCCCAATTAAATCAATTTGGTAAATTAAATTAAATTAAAATTCCATATTGAATATCGTTAATTGGGTATTTCATCGACCCTTGATAGACTCAAATAAGTGCATATCAGCAATCAATGTATTTAAAAAAAATGTTACTTATATATATGTAAATGCAAATTTGTTTTATGCATTTGGGTGCATACATGCATAATGTATTGAAAAAACAAGATATCAATTAGTTAGCTTAAATGATATTCTGATACAATTACTTTAAACTAGAAGCTAAAACACATTATTCCTAAATTACACAATTACTTATGATAGATTGAAATGTCATTAAGAAATCTAATTATAAGTCACCTGGAAATCTAGAAATTATAGTTAAATAATAAATTATTATTATAATTTTCTATTTTAAAAACCATAGTTATGTATGTGTAATATTTTCATTATGTATTTGTGCATGTGTGTTAATGTGTTGAAAGCTACCAGATGATGACGAATCAAAACTGCTTACTTATTTCCATAGCTAAATATTACGTCATCAATATTTGTGCACAATATACTTGTTTACATAACAGTGTGAACAGATATACATGAGCTTATTTGAGGAAAAATGTTAATAAATCAAAATTAATGAAATTAATAAAAATTCAAACCATCATTGAATTAATATTCAAAAAAAAAAAAATTATTGATTACATATTCCTAAGATATGTACTTAAAATACTTTTAACCTTTATATAATATGACTACCTATAAATAAAACCTTATGTCCATATTTACCATTTATCTTATATTTTAATATTGATATGATATCTCTTTATAGTTATAATTGTTAGTATATTAATCCTGAGATACTGCCTGATAACTTTTACATTGTACTTAATGGTAGTTTTTGAAAACATGTTTATAGGTGTGAACACAGGATATCCCACCCTCCCTTTTTGAGTTAAGGAGTCTACATTTGGAATTTAAGATTCGGTATAATTCTTCTACGCAAAGAAAACAAATGGCATTGCCAACTTTATAGGCACTAGCCCTGCTTATTAATTCCCACTCCATAGTAAACATTTTATTCTTGTCCTTTAAGTCCCTAATAAATTTACTAAGACTGGTATAAGACGACTTATTTTTATTATTAAATGTATAATTGTGATTAGCGATGCATTTTTTTATATAGTCTTGCATAGCACCAATGTAAAAGAAATTCTTACCTTCAGAATTCACTTTACATCTATAAACTACGTTTTTTTGTTGACAATAATTATTAAACAATCATTTCTATCTTTGCAATCACAACATATATTTTCATTTATATTTATATTACTATTGTGATTTAATTTATCAGATTTAGTATGATTGTTATTTGAGCATTACTTCTGTTCTTCAGGTTATGATGGAATTTAAAGTAGGTTGTTTCCCCTTGTACATTAGAAGAATTATTTTTACATTTTTCACTAACATTGTTTCCTAGAGTATTATTGTTGCATTTAATTGGGTAATTATTGTTATAAAAATTTGATAATTTCCTCTTGTTAAGGGAAGAAATAATCTGGGACATATTCTTCAAGATAGAAAAAGCAACACAGAGAAAACTGGCATTAATTACATCATAATATCTTTTTTTGGTAGAATGTTTAGAAAATAGTTTGCATAAAGATCCAACTAAATTGTTCTTAATTTGCTTAGCGAATGGAATAATGAGCCAAATAGTATTATTCTTATCAGAAGGTACATTATAATTTTCAAATTTTTTAATTCCATTATTCCTGTTACTAATTTCATGAGCATAATCAGACAACGCATCAGAATGTAGCACCTTCTGTCAAATTCTTCCCATGATGAAATACCCAATTAATGATATTTGATATGGAAATTTAATTTAATTTCCCAAACTGATTTAATTGGGCAGGGAAACAATTGTAGGTGAAATTGAGTTTGATATTATTCAGAATTGTATTAGTTTCTAATAAATTGATGTCTATATGTCAGTTTCTCCATTTTCTTTTTCTCATATATATATATATATATATATATATATATATATATATATACACACACATATATATAGGTGCAGGTATGGCTGTGCTGCAAGAAGCTTACTTCCCAACCACGTTTCAGGGTTCAGTCCCACTGCATGGCATTTTCGGCAAGTGTCTTCTACTACTACCTCAGGCTGACTAAAACCCTATGAGTAGATTTGGTAGATGGAAACTGAAAGAAGTCTGTTGTATATGGTAAAACATCAAACATTATTATCGAGTTAGAAAACAGAGAGATCTAATGGATACTAATTGATTTATCAATTAATCAACATATTCTTCTACGCAAAGAAAACAAATGGCATTGCCAACTTTATAGGCACTAGCCCTGCTTATTAATTCCCACTCCATAGTAAACATTTTATTCTTGTCCTTTAAGTCCCTAATAAATTTACTAAGACTGGTATAAGACGACTTATTTTTATTATTAAATGTATAATTGTGAACCAGTGCGTGTGTTTATTATTACCACCATAATGTCCCTTCCAAAGTTCAATAATGTTCAATATTTTACAATATTTTATATAATATATTCATTGAAGAAATATCTCTTCAAAATATAATGTATAATTATCAAATTAAAAAACAGAGAGATCTAATGGATACTAATTAGTTTATTAATTAATCAACATATTCACCTACAATTGTTTCATTTCACAAACGAAATTAAAATGACAAAACATATATGAATATATAATTTTGCATTCTAAATACCTTGTATGGAAAATGATCAGGTTGTACAAAGGACAATAAGGATTACATTAGGATTCATTTGGAATACTCAGAATGTATAGACATGTTTATTATGTGACTATATTCTGAGTATTTCAAATGTATCCTAATGTAATCCTTATTGTCTCTTGTACACCCTAATGATTTCCCATACAAAGTATTTAGAATGCAAAATTATATATATATGTGTGTTTTGTCCTTTTAATTTTGTCTGTGAAACGAAACAATTGTAGGTGAATATGTTGATTAATTAATAAACTAATTAGTATCCATTAGATCTCTCTGTTTTTTAATTTGATAATAATGCTTGATATAGTTTGTATCTGTATTTGGTTTGCAAGATTCTTAATGAGAATTCGTGTGTTGAAAGAAATACTATTGAATCTTGGGAGGGGCATTATGGTGGTAATAATAAACACATGCATTGGTTCAGTCCTTTAATAAAGTGGAGTTATCTGATGGTTATTTTGATTTTTAGACAGCAGAACACAGTGTTCTTCAATGTCTTGCTAGCTTGGCTGGAGCTTATCATAGCTTGTATTTGTATTTGGTTTCCAAGATTCTTGATGTGAATTCATGTGTTGAAAGAAGTAATAAACACATGCCAGTAATAATAAACGCACGCACTGGTTCGGTCTTTTAATAAAGTGGAGCTGTCAGCTCCACTTTATTAAAGGACTGAACCAGTGCGTGTGTTTATTATTACCACCATAATGTCCCTTCCAAAGTTCAATAATGTTCAATATTTTACAATATTTTATATAATATATTCATTGAAGAAATATCTCTTCAAAATATAATATATTAAACCTGTGTATCTTGGATAAATATCCCTATAAGAGGTTTAAATATCCTCAAAGCAACTATATATATATATATATATATATATATATTTGTGTTTGCCCCCGCCCCAATCGCTTGACAACCAACTTAGTGGTTCAGCAAAAGAGCCTGATTGAATACGTACTAGGCTTACAAAGAATAAGTGCTAGGGTTGATTAGTTTGACTAAAACCCCTTTAAGGTGGTACTCCAGCATGGCCACAGTCAAATGACTGAAACAAATAAAAGAATATATATATAAATATATATATATATACATGAGTGCGCGGGTGTGTATATATGTACAAACACTTATGTATGTGTGTATGGTGTGCATGTCTGCAAAACACCAAAGAGCAGAGTCATCTGTGACTGATGGCCGATCTTACCTCACAGTGGAATAACAGATAGAAGTCTGCCACAATTTCTACATCTTGTTAGCCAATAACCACCTGAAATGGCATACTGGCTGCACATGTGTGTGTGTCCGTAAGCATATATATATATATATATGTGTGTTTAAGTCCAATGAGCATAGACTCCTACCCCTTAATCTTAATGTAATCTTTCTTTGACAGTTCTCTGATACTATGTTTTTAATTTATGGTATGCGTGTGTGGATGTGTGTGTGTGTTTGTATGCTTGTGTGAATGTGTGAATGTGTGTTCACAACTGGGAGTGCACACCCCTCCGTTAACCTAAATGTAATCCTTCTTTGACAGGTTGCACCCTTTATATTTTAAGATTGCATGATTTATATACTCATGGACAACTGTACGGGTCATAACCAAAATACAGCAGGCAAGAACAATGTGCCTAGGACAACTCAGTTTATCTAGGAGGACATCCCCTTCCTTATGCATGTACCTGATGTAAAACAAACTGCACAGATTGATGCAACACAATTGGATGGACAATATCCTACCCATAATGGACAGTTGCAGGATGGGTTAAAATAATCGTACTGAATAAAGACTAGTGCTAAATCTATCTTCTGTTTCTTTCATCAATTATTATATGTATATATACGAGGGGGTACCGAAAAGTAACTGGAAATGTTCTCTGTTGGATAAGCCCATTGTAGTTCAGGCTTCCACTGCTAAGAGCCACTTGATGCGACCCTCAGGTGTCAGTCTGCTGACTGGCATTGTTATCTGAGGTCGTACTGCCACATGGTGCATCTTTGTTTTGCAGTGCTTCTTTCTTGTTCATTGATTTTTGCAATGACTGAAATGAAAGAACGGCATGCTTCAGTGAAATTCTGTTGTCTGCCGGGAAAAACAGCAGCTGAAACAGTTGTCATGCCTCAAACAGCATGTAAGGATGCTGCCATGAGCAAAACACAAGTTTACAAGTGAAATTCATGCTATAGGAATAGTCACTTGTCACTTGAAGATCAGCCTCATTCAGAGCAACTGTTGATCTCCTGAACAAATGAAAACATCACGAAAATTCACGAACTCATCTTGCAGGACTATCACTGAACAACTGATATGACTGGTGTGTCTTGGAGCTCCTGCCAACAAATTTTGAGCAAGAAATTGTGAATGAAAAGCTTTGCAGCAAAATTTGTGCCTCACTTGTTCATGGAAGATCAAAAGCAATCACAATTGAATGTGTGTCATGAACTGAAAGAATAATCGGAAGTTGATTTGGACCTTTTTTCGAAGTGATGAAAGCTGCTGCTATGGCTACAACCCAGAAATGAAGCAGCAATCAAGTCAATAGAAGCATTTGATGTCACCACGCCCCCAAAAAGCATGTCAAGTGAAGTCAAATGTCAAGATGATGCTGATTTGTTTCATCAATGCAAAAGGAATTGTCCACACAAAATTTGTTCTTCTTGGTCAAACAGTTAACCAAACATTTCATTTGGCAGTTCTGGAGCATTTGTGAGATGTGGTGAGATGAAAACATCCTACCCTGTGGCAAAGTGGAGAGTGGTGGTTTCATCATGACAATACACCTGTGTACTCAGCCTTGAGTGTCAGGCAAATTCTGACCAAAAATGGCATGAACCCCACTTACCCACCCTCCCTATTCACCTGATCTTGCTCTCTATGTTTCTCTGAATGAAAAATAAATCCTTAAAGGAAAATGTTTTGCAGATGAGGAAGAGGTAAGGGAAAAAACGATGCAGGGCATTAAAAGGCATCAATTTGCAAGAGCTCCAGGATGAAAAATGCATCTGGATTGATGCATTGCTTCAAATGGAGAATACTTTCAAGGTGGTAAAAGTATAAACATGTAAAACTAAGAGAATAAAATAATATTGCAAAATTCCAATTTTTTGGGGGTATCCCCTAGTGTGTATATCATCATCATTTAATGTCCGCTTTCCATGGGTTGGACGATTTGACTGGGAACTGGCAAACCAGATGGCTACATCAGACTCCAATCTGACCTGGCAGAGTTTCTACAGCTGGATGCCCTTTCTAATGCCAACCACTCCGAGAGTGTAGTGGGTGCTTTTTACATGCCACCAGCACGAGGGCCAGTCGGGCAGTACTGGCAACGGCCACGCTCAAATGGTGTTTTTATGTGCCACCTGCATAGGAGTCAGTCCAATGTTTTGTCCACATGCCACTGGTACAAGTGCCAGTAAGGCGGAGCTGGAAACGACCGCGCTCAAATGGTGCTTTTTACGTCCCACCAGTCAAATCGTCCAACCCATGCTAGCATGGAAAATGATGATGATGATGATGATGATGATGATATATATATATATATACATGCTTGCGAAGACCTTCCTGCTTGTGAAGATTTGACTGGGGACTGGCGAACCAGATGGCTACACCACAATCCAATCTGATCTGGCAGAGTTTCTACAGCTGGATGCCCTTCCTAACGCCAACCACTCCGAGAGTGTAGTAGGTGGTTTTTATGTGCCACCTGCGCATGCTTTCGGTGCAAATGGTTTTTTTTATACGGCACCATTTTTACAATCCTGTAAATAAAAATAATGGTATTTTTATATAAGCTTAAAGCTTATGGCAATCACTGTACAATGACTGAGCTTACTACACTCTTCAGCAGAAAGGGATGAGAGGAAAAATATGGAAAGAGAATGAAAAAATGAAGCAAAGGGATTAAGAGTTAAAATATGGAAAGAGAATGAAAAAATGAAGCAAAGGGATTAAGAGTTAAAATCATACATATATGTATGTATATGTATGCATATATATGTGTGTGTATATATATATATATATATATATATATGTGTGTGTGTATATATATATATATATATTTTTATATAATTATATTTATTATATATACATATGTGTGTGTATATATATATATATATATATATATATATATAATTATATATATATAATATATATAATTATATGTAATTATATATACATACGTATATATTTATATAGATTCAAGGTGAATATGGTACTTAAGTTTAGGCATCAGAATTAAGTATGGTATTATCCATACAATTTCAAACTAAGGCGATTAAAATCAAAATAAACAACAAGGATATCCAATGTTAATGCAGTACGATCGTTTCATGCGGATCCATTTATTTAAGCAATGTGAACATTACATGAAAGGAAGAATACAAAAACCATTTTGACTTAGCCAGACCATACAGGCTAGTAATTAATTCTAAGCAGATTTTTAACTGTCACTGATTTTATTTGTTTTTTTGTTTCTGATTTATGGATCATCTTATCAGACCTAGTGATTCAAAGCTTAAGAGGACACTGGCATTTTCTTTGTAGGGAAAGGGAAAGGGTAAACAATATAAGCAGTAAACATGGATGATATAGTTATAAAATTTCTTTGGGTTTAGTGACAAACTACTATAGGTGGGGGGTTTCTCTACTAGCAGACCAGTTTATAATGGCGCAGGGGAAGTTTTAACATAAGGCACCTATGTCAAAAATATATAAAATAAAGTTGCTATATTGTGTACAGATACAGTAAATTGGTTGTTCATGGTTTTTATTAATCAGAATAATGTATCAGTATTGTTTTACATATGCTAAGTTTGAAATACTTGAGATACCAATATTTGCTTAATTAATATGTGAATAAATAAAAGCTAATTATAAATTAATAATGAAATAAAAAGAAAGAGTGAAATAATGTATTCTTCCTTTCTACTTGGAGAGTTTAAATGTAGTCATAAAAATATGTCCTTCTGTTGAAATGAAATTTCAGTAAATTTCTATATCTTTGTGCAGCTGAGAATTGCTCTGTATTTTATATTTGATGTAATGTTCACATTGCTTAAATAAATGGAGTCGCATGAAACGATTGTACTGCATTAACTTTGGACATCCTTGTTGCTTATTTTGATATAAAGTGTTTATATACGACCATCCCAGTTCTATCTTAAGAACCAATACTCTTTTAATTTGATTTACTGAATTTCATCTCATCTCTTTACCTCACTTTTTACACTAAACCTATTTAGCAGTCTTTATGTACTCAGCTAACACTAATTGTCACAAGTATATGTGCATAATAAGATTTTGCTCATCCATAATTTTTCCTCATTCTTTTAGCAACAAAAAGCCATACTTCAAAACAATGCTATCTCTAGTGTATACAGTTTTAGTCTGTTAGTCATATAATATTTCATTATACATTGTTGTTTACTTTAATTTCCATAACCTTAGTTGTTAACTACTGCTTGCTGTCTGTTTCAGTAAATTCCTGAGAGAATTTTTCAAGTCACAATAGCTTATATCTATTTTTATTCATCACATTAAAATCGATTTGATTTATAGTATGTTCATCAGGGGGAACCCATGTATATGGTTTTCACACATACTGCTTCAAACAAATGTTTGCCATTGTTAAATTGCTTTCCACAGTAAAGCTGATTACTCATTGTCCACTTCCATTGATAACAACTGACCTGAATCTTCTAACTATATTTGTTACATGTATTTTAGAATTTCTCACTCTTTCATATCGAATGTTAATGGTTATAACAACATATTATCAATGACTGATCAATGTAAGGGTCAAATTTCATTTAAAAAATTTCTTTTAGATAAAAAACAATACAAGAAAACTTCCAACTGTCTTTAGAATGAATACCCATATTTCAAATTTCAAATTTGAGATCAATGTGTTTGAAAATAAAGGCATCAATTAAAAACAAATGCTATGTTTGATTGACAACCTGCTGGCTAACGAATTATAATTTCTAACAGAGGAAGAATATCAGATATTTAGGGAGAGGAGAGAGGAATTAATCAATTCAATCAATTCCTGGAAAAATTTCCCATCTTGTCCAGCATTTTAATGATTCTAACACTTCTCTGAAAATAATAAGACATCACTATATAATATTCTGATAGCATTTTATCAAAATTTTGTAAACTGTTCTCTTACAGAAATATTTAAGTTTTTCTTCTTCATATTATGATTACTAATTAGGTTAATACATATTTAACAGAGATTTTAATATACAAATAAAAGATCAAGAATAATCAAGTTGGCTAATTAGCAGACGACCAGAGGTTACAATGAGTAAGTGTGTGTCATTATCAAGATCTTGAGTGCGTGACAAGGTAACTGACAAAAGGTCCAGTTCACCTTAAACTGCAAAGCAGCAACAGCAACAACAGCCTTATAAATTTGATCAACGGTTTATTAGCCTGCAGTAGTACTGAGATCAACTCCTGTACCTCTGGAGAGAACTAACAGCACAGCTAACCAGTTCTCTAAACTTATGTTGCAATTAAATCCTAACTTTCATAGGTTGTTTGTGATGTCTAATGTATAACAATCCATTCCACACCATTAAATTCATCATATATAGGAAGATACATGTATAAGGAGATGTCTTCCTGGGGCTAAAAGCTACAGTAGCATCCACCCTTAAGGGTTAGCCATATTTAGGTGGCAAATATACTTCACAATGTCATGCAGCTACTGTTTATACCTTGCTCAGAGATTTATTATTACTTGTTTCCACTTTTTTGAGATCAGTGACATTTTGTCACTTGAAAAAGTATATATATATATTTGCATTGAGAACCACTTCCCATTGCCAACTGGTTTTTTTTTGCATTGTTTTTCGGAATTTCTGTAACCCTGTTATGTGAGTTCACCTTTGGCTTGTTACTTGTTTGATATTATTTTGTTGATTTGTGTTTTACATGAATTTGAACTGTTGTCCATTGTAGGACATTAATTTTCACCCTATGGGGTAGAAAATTATTGTGGAATTTTGTTTAAAATATTATTTGTGAAAAATTATTTTTTTACCCGTTGATGGGTTGTGGGGTGACTAGGCTATAGCCGACACAGCCAGATATTTTGAGCATCTCTGCGGTGATTCCTGATGGGCCAGGGGCTTTCCCTGTCTTCATACTCATGATTGCTTTATCTACCATCGTACTGTCATGTCGGATAGCTGGTCCCTGTGTTGGGTCAACATTCGGCAGACTCTCTTTCTCCTATTCATTCTCTTTATTGAGCAACCTTTTCATTGTGACGTCTCCAAACCTCTCTCTTTGCAGCCACACTTAGTGTGAGTGAACCATCATCTATGCGGACACATTTCTCTCCTACGACATCACGATTCTCTCTCACACACTCTCTTGCAACACGAAAAATACCTCAAGTCTTTGGTCCTCACGGCGCAGAACATTGACAAATATTTTCTTATCTGCTTCCCTCTGGCTAAATAAACCTGTCTCCTAGCTTCCCTTCTGGCAGTCTGATACAATTCCTTGCTACCACCATTCTTCCAGTCCTTTCAAGCCTGTTTCTTTTCTCTAATGAGAAAATGTCAACAACATTGTTCCACCACCACGTTATTTTGGGTCAAGAGGGGACTTTGCATTATCCACAGATCTGGTCACTGGCCCTCAGCAGGTTGTCCTGTAGAAACCTCCAGCTGTCTTCTACATTGTGTGAAGCTATATCCCCTTCTATTTCGTCAAAGGCTTCGAGTAATATGTCTCTAAATCTCTGTCCATTTGTGGGATCTTTAAGCTTCCAGACCCTTCTCCTCCATGCTGGTCATCTTCTGGGCAGCCACTTAGCTCTGATCCTGAAGTCACTAACTACTAGTCTATGTTGTGGGGTACATTCTTCGCATGGGAAGGTTTTGGCATTTATAAGCAGCCATCTTTCCCTTTTTCTGGCGAGGATGTAGTCGATTTGGCTAGTGTCTCTGCCAGAACAGTAGGTGAATAGGTGACTGGCAGGTTTCCTAAAGTTAGTATTGCAAACCATGAGGTCATTTGCATCGCAGAACTCCAGGCGACGAGCTAGCAGAATCGTTAGCACGCCGGGCGAAATGCATAGCGGTATTTCGTCTGCCGTTATGTTCTGAGTTCAAGTTCTGCCGAGGTCGACTTTGCCTTTCATCCTTTCGGGGGTCGATAAATTAAGTACCAGTTACGCACTGGGGTCGATGTAATCGACTTAATCCGTTCGTCTGTCCTTGTTTGTTCCCTCTATGTTTATCCCCTTGTGGGCAATAAAGAAATAAGAACTCCAGCAGCCTGGTTCCCTCCTCATTGAGGGAACCAAAACCATAGCCTCCAAGTACGCGATGGAAGCCCCCGGTACGTTGTCAAACATGTCCATTCAAGTCACCAGCCACAAAGAGAAGGTCCCTGTCATTCGTTAACAAGGTAGTCTGCAAGAGGGTCTCATAAAATCGGTCTTTCTGTCCATCGGGTAGTCCCAGCTGAGGGGCATAGGCTGAAATAATGGTTGCTAACCCACGATGAAGCACTAATCTTAAGTATTCTATCGCATACTCTGATTACCTCGATTACCTTATCCACCCATTTCTCCACAAGAAGTATACCCACGCCCCTTACCCTGTCTATGTTCCCTGCCCAGAAAATCTTGTACCTGTGTTCTTTGCCTGTGAGGAACCTAGCGAAACCTCCTCTGCGCCTTACTTCTTGGAGGCAGCAGATATTGACATATCTCTGTTCAAGCATCTCAACAATCTCACCAAACCTACCTTTCTGTGTGTTGACATTGAGAGTGCCAACCCTGAGGGTGTGGGAGGTATGGGCCTATGAGACCCTGGGACGGGGGACAGCAGCACCATGTACCTGAAAAGAAAGCTCACATTTGGCAGAATTCATAAACAAACAAACAATAACCTTCAATTCAACCTGTATACACTGCACTATCATATTTTTGCACTATATGATCACTACTTTACATAGGAGGAGATAAACCCTAAGTAGGGGTGGGGTGGCATGAAGCCTTTAGAAGTGTTCATGGGAGACAACCAAAGGATGGGAGAGGATAGGAACTTCTGGTACATGTGGAGAGGATAGAAACTTCTGTTACTGGTGGAGAGGATAGGAACTTCCAGTACTGGTGGGGGTGGGGGAAGGCGGGTGTACCATGAGCAGAGTGAGGTAGAGAGAGTGAGATCGAGTAGGGAAATCAGGGTGAAAGCGTATGTTTATAGTCCTAGCAAAGCGAGAGGTAATCGAAAGGGAGAGAGAGAGAGAGAGATTGAGACTGAGAGAGACAGAGTAAGGCATAGAGAGGGATTAGGGTTAGTGGTCAGAACACGAGGGGAAAGATATTCTTTGGGGATTTGTGTAGCATAGTTTAATGAGACAGCAAATGTTAATAATAGTAATATAGAATTGAAAAATCTGAGAGCTAATCTAAGACAGAATTATAGAAATAAGTGACTGTGTGATAAACTTGAATAAAAGAATGAATTTGATGACATGGTAATGAAATGGACAGAATAGAGACAGCATTAAGTAAGGTATAATGATAAGCGCATAAATATAAGGGTATGAACGAGGTTGAAAAGACAGAAAATTTCGTATCTGGACATCATTCTGAAGATTTATATTCTTTGGCAGAGGTTGAGTAGAGAAATCGGGGAACGAGCGTAGGTTTATAATCCTGGTGAAGCGAGAGGTAATCGAAAGGGGGAGAGAGAGAGAGAGAGACAGAGTAAGGCATAGAGAGGGATTAGGGTTAGAAATGTACACACATATTACAACATCCCTAGCAAGGAAAGACATGTTGAGAATGTCATCATACTGCCCATTTCCGTTTTTCTAAATCAAAATGTTTCAGCTTTATATAATTTTGTATTTGATAAAACATTTTAGAATTTTCCAGAGTAACTTTTAATATTTCATATCTTAACCCAATGTGTATATAATGTAAATTGGTTTGCATAATAGTCTACCTCAGATGTTAGCTTATAACAAGTTATGTCTGTTATATTATACAATATTGATAAAACAGTCATACTTACTTATAGGTTATTGTAGCAGATCATTGCTTAAAGTCAAAACACTGATATTTCTGCCTAGATTAGGACATTGTTTTGGCCATAGTAAATACATCTTCTGACATTAATTTCAAACAATTATATTTGTGGTGGGTATGATAAGTTGCCAGCTGCTTTCAAAGCCTTGCTATTTTGTGCTAAAATGTAGGCAGGAAATTCTGAAGCATTCTGTTTTTATTGTTTTCTATTTTTTCTTTTAAGAAATTAGCTTCAATTCAATCTTTTCACCAGAAATGTTTAAATGCAATCAAAGGTACTGTCTCATGACAGGCCATTGAAAAACTTTTCTTTCACTTCACTTTTCCACATTCACATCTGGTATTCCATTTCTCTCTTACATCCTCGCAATGGGAGACAACAAACACAACATATTTTGCATATGTACACTTCTTATATAATCCTTCTTCTCTCATATACTATAATAAACAATAAAGATAATATTTGTATATATTTCTCATACCTTCATTTTTATGTTCATTTATATTGAACTTTTTCTCCTAGTCATTTCAAGTTTTCTGATAGTCAACTAATGAGAATGAATACATTGAGAATATAACATTATCTCTTTGTTATTCATCCCTAAGCATTAGTCTTATATGCAACATTTCCTTTTACATTACATTTAGTAACATAACAATTATTCTCAATTATTATTGACAACTTTATTTGGTCTCCTATCATTAATTTCTCATCAACATTTATTCTTAGTTATAGCACAAACTCTTCTAATTATTTATATGACATATACTCTTCTAATTATTTATATGGTGTATACTCTTCAACCCAATTTTATACTTGCTATGAAAACATGGATGTCAAATAGACAGAATGAAGAAAAAAAAAATGGATAGAAGACTTAATGCAATACCTAATTTGCTGCCACCACCACCACCACTTGATCCACAGATGTCTTTAACAGAATCAGTATATTGTTGCAAAGGTTACTTTTGTATTCTAATCCTGATAAAAAGGACTTTATCATTCAATCATTGGGGTTAGCTAGAATAGGTATAGGGGTCAGTATAAATGAATTTCAGGTGAGGGCCACCAAAATGCACCTATATATGAAATTATTGTTGTAGGTCAGGGTGCAATATTTGTACTTGATTTCTATTAGTCACAATAGTGCTTTTTATATGTGTAATTCTAGTAATGTTAATTTATTTTACATGTTATGTACATGTATAAGCCCTTCCTTTAATGGTAGTTACATTGTGAATGGTTAAAAAAAAGAATTATTTCATCAACCAGAATAAGAACAAAGTTTTGATATAGAAAAATGCCAATCAAATTAATTCACAGAGATCCTTATTTTCCAAATTTAGAATTCTAAAATCCAGAAATGTATAACACACTAATGTAAGCCATCAATACTACTGTCATTTCACACATCCAACCATCAAAATATTAGGTTCAACTATTTTTATCGCATTTATTTGAATGAGTCAATGATTCATTCTGAGATTACTGAAGCAAGGAAGTTCGAATGTTTTATCAATAATAGTCAAGCAAAATAAAAATGTTCAGGTTATTTTAAAATACAGTATCTAGGATATAATCAACTCCAGGTAATAAGTCATGTGCTGAATGAGCCAGGAGGTATGTATATACAAAATCAAACTAAAATACAACAGAAATATTTACAAACATATAAGTACTGCTACAACTTTCAGCAGCAATAGTAGTAGAAAAAACATTCACATAGTAAGAAGCTTGCCTCTCAACCACATGGTTCTGGGTTCAGTTCCACTGTATGGCACCTTGGGCAAGTATATCCCATAAACAAACTTAATGGATATATGTGTATGTGTGTGTGTGTGTGTGTGTGTGTGTGTGTGTGTGTGTGTGTGTGTGTGTGCTTGTCCCCCATGACTGCTTGACAACCAGTGGTGATGTGTCTATGTCCCCAATACTTAGCGGTTTGCCAAAAGAGACCAATAGAATAAGTACTAGGCTTCAAAAAATGATAAGTCCTGAGGTCGATTCATTTGACTAAGACCCTTCAAGGTATTTTCTCAGCATAGCTGCAGTCAGATGAGTGAAACAAGTGAAAGATAAAAGATATCTAAAAAATAAAATTCCATTTTTTTCTCATTCATTCTCATTCATTGTTTAATACCGTATATGATCATTCCATATATCATCATCATTAGCAACAGCAGTAGTTAATGTCTGTTTTCCATGCTGGCATGAGTTGTATGGTTTGACAGAAGCTGGTAAGGCTGGGAGTTGCACTAGGTTCCATTGTCTGTTTTGGCATGGTTTCTACAGCTAGATGTCCTTAATGCCAGCCACCTTACAGAGTAGCCTGGGTGGTTCTTACATGGCACCAGCACCATCAGGGTGTGGCTTTGTACCAGTTGAGAGATTAAAGGTATAGAGGAACAAAGATAGGTGTCTTGTTATAGAGTAGATACATAGATACCTCAGTTGGAAAAGAAAGGAGAGTGAATTAGGCAATAAGATTGAGAGAGTGATAGTGGGAGAGACGATGGTGAAGATACGTTGGGACATATTTTTATAAATACATATATATATATTTCTGTATGTACAAAGTAACAGTTTAAAAAAAAAATAATTGGTGTCATATCTAGCATGAACCAAACATATCTTCAGTTTCTCTAAACAATAACTGTTCTCTGCAAAGAATGTTTTTTTTAAAAACATCATCAGCATCACCCCAATCATTTTTAATGTTCACCATTTCACACTCGCATGGATTGGATGAAATTCATTGAGAAGGATTTTTTACAGCCTGCTGCCATTCCTGTTGCCAACCCTCACCTATTTCCAAGTAAAGTAATATTCCCCCATGAACAGACATGCTTACACAAATATTTGAAATGAAGGACAGCCATTTACAACTATCAAATGGTGTTGAGGTAAAGAGATAGTAACACAGACACAGATATGCACACATGTATATACATGCGCATACACACAAACAAACATGCACACACACACACACACACACACACACAAGGCTTTGGTTGGCCTAGGACTATTGGAGAAGACACTTGCCCAAGGAAGTGGGACTGAACCTAGAATCACGCAGTTGGGAAACAAGCTTTTAATCAAACAGCTATGCTAGCACCTAAAAGTCATGCTTGCACCTATAGCCACTTATATGTGTGAGTGTGTGTATGTGTGTCTATATGTGTGTGTGTGTCTTTGTCTTGAGATGAAGGGGATTCATACAATGATGCTACTACTTACAGCATAACTATTCCAGTGAACTTGTACTGCAGCCAACCTCTTTCACTACAGACATTCATGTGTAAGAGTGTATTGATTGTAATTCTGAAATTTGGACTTAACCTGAAATCTTTCTGATGCACCAAGTTGTAAGAGTGTGAATGACTGGCTGTATGTGGTATCAGTTCACCATTTGAGAGCATGTTAGCATGTTATTTACTGCAATAGATTTGCATTGTCTCAAAATGCCTGAAGTAATTGTGATAAGAGTAGTTAATGTTTATACAATGAATAAAAATTATCGATCACCAAATCAATAAAGTTAATGACCATTTAGTTAAGAACTAGTCATAAGTTGTTCATCTCACATAGTTAAAACTATGTTACAGTTCTATGGCTAACATTATTAACACAATTCTCTAGCTCTGTTGCTTTACCATATAGTTATACTAGCAGAGATATAGTTATACTTGCCCGTGTTACATGCAATTGAAGAATGAGAATTTTGTGTTATATTTTCTGTAAGGAACTGGAATACATATGATTCGAATTTCATGAAAATTGCACATGAGGGTTCTTTCCCTCTTTACACACCCTAAAAAAATTCTAATCATGAGACATGTATCCCATACTATTGATCTTTATGTGCATATTCCAAAATTTCAGTCTTCTGGAACCTGTAAAAAGGATTTTGCTCCTGAAAAATGGAGCTCATGGAGCTCTAAAATGTAGGAATGAAGGCCCCTATTGGGGATGGGTGTGTTAATGTCAACCAGAGAAGTTGAATTGTTGGGAATGTTTTTAACTTGGGTCTTATAGTATGCTTGTATATATGTGAGAGTATAGTCTCACTTTAATAGTTTCAGTATGAAATTGAAAGTATTAAAGTGAAAGTATTTGAAATTACAGTAGCGACATGTTACTGTTTCACTTTTGACAGGTAATACTGAAATAGTGGAACAGTTTCAGTGTTAAAGTGAAAGTATCTGACATTACAGTAGAGTGATGCTATTGTTTCACTTTTGACACGTAATACTGAAATAGTGGAGGAGATATGATATTACTGTGGGCTCGAACTATGCAAGAAGTTAAAAATTTTTTTGGCCTAAGACACTACATGGACCCTAAAAGGATTTTTCTCCTGAAAAATGTGGGAGTTAAGGCCCCTATTAGGGGTGGGTGTATTAATGTCAACCAGAGAAGTTGAATTGTTGGGAATCTTATTAACTAGTGTGTAATATGTATTGTCTGAATTTCTTTGAAATAGAAAACATATGTATGTTCACTGGGTTTGAAAAAGAGAGCAAAGCTACAGGAAAGGAAAAGACGAATGATCATGATAATCAGTCAGCTACCCTAGCCTAGTTGTTACTACTCCCCAATGTAGGATTCCTCACCATACAGGTGACAGGCACAGCTGTAAGATGCATTACGGATCTATAGCAATTGGAAGTGCATGACCCAATTGAAATAACAATGTGTGACGCTTGGAGTAAAGGGAAATGAAAGTGTCACCTCTGGAGTTTGCAAATGATCACTATACCGATAGGTAACTGTGCAGAAAAAATTTATAATCGATAAATGTCTTAGAACAACCAGTCACTCATCTGGGAAGGCCTTGAAATCAATGTTATCAACTGGGGACTATGTGTCGCAGTGATAACAAAAAGACTCAAAGAGGTCTGCAACGAAATAATTTTACTCAACACTTTGCAAGTGAATCAGTGGAGGCAAAGATGCATCTCATTTACTTGACAATATATGCACCACATTGCAGAAATCACAATGGATAGTCTTACACTGTTGTACCGTTGAATTACAAATAATGCTCATCTGTTATGGTCGGGTGACCCTACAGCTTCCAATAGTACAACTGTATTCGTCTTTGCTTAGGAAAAATGACTAAATTGTGGGTGTGAAGTCCCCATGAAGGGGTCTTTGTAACTTCTAAGAAGAAGAAATTTTAGAAACATTACTTTATTTGTGTGTAATATGTATGGTTAAAATTTCATCAACATCAAAAATATATGAATTTTCATGGGGGTTATGGCCGTTATGCATAGAATATAATTTCCAAATTTCATAAAGATCCATTCAGTACTTTTGACGTAGTTTTGGATAAGAAAACAAATGACTAATGTGTGTGATGGGTGTATATATGTATAGATATCTGTATGCATGTATATATATGTATATATGTGTACATATTACATGTACATCTATATCTATATACATCTACACATATGTATACATATACATGTATGCATATAGATCTATATCTATATATATATATATCTATACATATACGTGTACATATACATCTCTCTCTCTCTCTATATATATATATATACATATATATACACCATTAAAGTGAAAGTATCTGTCATTACAGTATCGAAATGTGATTGTTTCAGTTAGTGGAATAGTTTCATTTTTAAAGTGAAAGTATTTGACATGAGTGTTTTTGTTTCACTTTTGACACGTAATACTTAAATAGTGGAGGAGCTATTATGTTGCTGTGGGCTCGAACTATGCAAGAAGTTAAAAAGTTTTTTTGACAAAAACACAACCGGGACCCTAAGTAAGGCATGTGTAAAATTTGAATGAAATTGGTTGTGTAGTTCTCGAGTTTTAGGGATTCACACAGACAGACATACATTCTCATTTTTATATATATAGATACTTCATCACTGTTAACTAATGGCAGCTTTATAAAAATAACAAGTGTTTCAGAAGGATATATTGCTAGTTGTTGTTTTAGTTGAAGACCAAGTCTTCAGTGATGTCCCACACACCATGAAGTTGTAGGAGCAACTATTTATTTATCAGAGATTAATTGTCAAAGTGCTCTTGACATTTTACTAGCACTTACTCTATTAACCCAGAGAAAATTTAAGGCTGAACCAATTCAAGGAGAATTTGAACTATAATTTATACTTGCTATGAAAACATGGATGTCAAATAGAAAGAATGAAGAAAAAAAATTGGATAGAAGACTTAATGCAATGCCAGATTAGCAACTATAAATTTCACTGAAATGTTTTTTGCTGGGAGGCACATTGTTTATAGCAATTTATGACATTAGAGAAGATTGTGGCATGAAGATCTGTTTGATCATGGATGGCTTAGGGTTAAACAACAACAATAGCAGCAACTAATGGCTTGAATTTTAAAAGATTATATTTGATTGCTAGATTGATTAGTGATTTCAAATGTGAAATGAACATTCATTGTCTGATTTAAAAAAAAAAATTCTTATATAAACAAAGATATGTATAACTCAATTGCTGATTTATTCTCCTAAAATAAATTGTCTTTGAATCCAATCAAACAAAGTATATATTAAACATTATTTACAATTTTAGGTGCCAGGAAAACCTGGAACTTAGGTGTTAAGTAATGGATCTTTCTACTTTATCTTTCAGTCTCAGATGAATGGAGTTTATTTATGATTATGTAAAGTCAACAAAGAGACAGTAATTTACCTGGGGTGGTTGAATATGCAAATAGGAAATCAGCTTCAGTTGGAACTGTTCTCATAATGACATCAGCTGAAGCTACAGCATCTACACTATCATCCTCAGTGAAAGAAGAACCATCAACTACTTCTACACCATCATCCATTTTGGTTCCTCGACATGCCTAGAAACAATAAAATAGAAAGTGCAAATAAATACCAACATCTGTTTGATCTGTGCTAACGAGAAATTAGTCAATAAAGACAAGAGGGATTCAATATTTCTTAAAGCTACACAAAGCTGAGGTTGGGGATAATATTAAGTTGTCCTTGGCAAGGATGTAACAATATGAAGTGATGTCAAAACGTTCCCGGATTAATTCTGTAATGCACCAACAGATGGCAGCACACTTATGTGCACAGTGAAAGCTAGCAGTGACCTTCATGAGGCAGTGTGGTAAGTGACATTGCTGTGTTAACTTCACATGTTGTGAAATTTGTGTCTTTGTGATCATGTGTATGCTGTAGTCTGTCATGGATAGGAACAAAGAGCCAACACGAAATTTTGCATTTAATTTGGGAAGTCTGCTACATAGACATTGAGCATGCTTTGGCAAACATATGGTGATAAGGCAATGGGTTGTAGGCAATGTTTCGATTAGTATGGGTGCTTTAAAAGCAGAAGAATGTTGCTGGAAGATGATGAGTGAGATGGAAGACCTGCCATAAGCATCAAACCCCACCACCAGAAATGTGAAATTGCCCCCCAGGACCAAACTGTCAATCAAGAGTTCTGTGATATTTTGAAGCATTTGAGGAATGACATTCTGTGGAGTGTGAAGAACTGGATTCTTCATGATGACAATGCACCCTGTCACCAAGCTCTCCTCACTCATGAGTTTCTCACCAAAAACATGGTATCACTTCCACACCTACCCTATTCGCCAGATTTAGTACCTGCACACTTCAATTTCTTTCCCAAGATGAAAATGCAGCTCAAAGGTCACCATTGTTAAAACCCAGTGTGAATCGTGGAAGGTCTTTGACTTGCTTACAGAAAACGAGTTCCAGACTGGATTCCAAAAGTGGCAGGAATGTTGGGGCCAGTGTATTGCTGTGCAAGGCGATTATTTCGAAGGAGTTGATGTTAAAACTTAAGTAAATAAGTTATTTTTTATTAAACATAACTAGTCTGGGAACCTTTTGATATGTGTTTATACAGAGAAATGTGGGTGTTTGTAGTTTGTATGAGTGAGTGTATATGCACCATACAACATATGCCAAGGATTGTATACATCCATATCCATTAACAGTTATATTTAATACTTTTATTGCTATAATGTGTGTCCATTTTTTTTTTTTGGCATCTTATTTTTTATCATTGATCCTCTATATTAATGAAGCTATATCCTTTAATTTGTTGCTTTTCTTTACACGACCTGAGAAGATACCTTGCAGAATTGTTATTTTAATGAGTTATATCTATCACCTGAAGAGACACATCTACACCGCCAGGTGCTCCTGAACCAGTTGTTAAGTATCCCACCCATGAAGGATCTATGCTAGATGGGTCAAAACAATTGTAGTGATTAATAAAAATTCTCATTGCATGCCTGAGAGTGCACGCCCCTGGTATATAGTATATATACTATCTTATACTACAAGGCCTCAATATGTATGTAGACTGTTATTATAATATTAGAACAACAGCATCATTAGAGTTTTCAACTGTTCAATCATTGCGTCACTGTATTTTTGATAGTGAGAGTGGTAAGGGAATGTTTGTAATTTGGTATAGAACAAATTTCACAATAAGCTTTGTGCAAAAGTAACAGCTTTAGGTTTTCTAGCCAATATTTATGTATTTTACTGATGTATACTGGTAGAACACACACTCTCTCAGGCATTCATGCACAGCCACTACTGCTGCCATCATCATCATCACCATTAGTTTTAATATCCAGTTGCATGACAAACTTCAACACAGTTTTCATCTGCCAAATTTTGTTCATAAGATACTGATCAACTTAAGACTGCTAATGATGTGCAGTGGGATTGAACTCAGAAACATGGTTATGATCATGTCTGTGTCCATGTTGATTTTAATAGAGTTATTATTGGTTAGCCGTAGGTAAGGCCCAATCAAGCAGACCAAATACATTTCAGCGGTGACCATCTGTCCTTTATTCAGACATTATTCCAACAAGCATGGAAAATAGAGGGTAAATGGTGATAATGGATCAAAAACTACATGAAATGAGTCCTGCTATTTTGAATATAGTAGCACTGATTTGAAGGAGATTTAATTGCAATTTTAAGCAGAATGAACAAACAGCTCCTATTTCTGATAACAAACAGCACCTATTTCTAATAACAAACAGCTCCTATTTCTAATAACAGTAAAAATATAAGCTATGTAGATGTAATACTTACTTGAATAAAAAATAACTTTGGTTTCCCAACCAAACTGGGAGCTCTATCTCCTTTGAAAGGGAGTACCAGAATATTAAGTGGTACAGACCCATCTGTGGCATAAACAGCTCCTTCTCTACCATGTGAAAGAATGGCTACTCCAAAGCAGTCAACATCTGAATGGTCCTTGCTGGCCACTTGAAAAAAAAAATGTAAAATATATTTAAGTATACATTATATATATATATCATAAACATTTCTTTTGTAAGGATATCTTTATATTTCATGATTTTATTTTCATAATGCAATTTCAAGATCAGGAATGTTATTTATTTCTTCTACCAAAATTGTTGTTTTGTCTTAGAAATGAGTTCTATAACCGATGAAATCTTAAGAGCACCACTAGATGTAAATTTCATTTTACCTAGTTAGCTTGGATGCTTTCTCCAGAGCTAGTTTTGAATATATCATTGACAGCCTAGTTAATTTCACCACTATACTTTGACTGCAGTCTCTGGTGATGTGGCGAGGTTGTTAGGCTGAGTTAGGTTTAAGTGTTTTCACTACAGACAATGCAGTAAGGGAGACAGGATGTGAAATGAATTACTGATAATTTCATTTGGCCCCTTAGCATCTCAACAGTACAATTTAATGGATAAGAACACTACATTATGATTGATTAAGGGGTAGTGTAGCCAATTCAACATCGATATTAGATTGGTATTTATTTTATAAAACTGGGTTGGATACAAGACAAGGTCAGCTATAAGATTTGGATTCAGAAACCAAAGATGTATGACTAAATACTATAACTGAATATTGTAAGACATTCAGTTCAACACTTTACCATTGCTGCTACTCTGCATGGTATTCTAAAGATATTAATGTTCCAAACAGACAATTTATATTTGTTAAATTATATTTCAACTTTCCTCCACACCGATCATGACTAACTTTGTTAATATGTATCACAACAGTGATCCAGCCAGATAGCTTTTACTAATACAAAATTTTTGAATCTATTGAACCATAATGGCAGTTTGACAAAGTCATTAATCCTTATGTCAGCTGTCAACCACTTTTAAAAGTGAACCAATAAGAAATAAGTAGAAGCTAAATTCTTATCAGCCAAATCCTGTTATTTTGAATAAAAAATATGCTTCTCACATACATAAAATACATAAGTCTAAACCATAGGTTCTCAAAATGGACGCTCCCCACCTCCAGTGGGCGTTGAAACAGTCTAGGTGGGTGCTGGCACCTAGGGGAGGGGGGAGGGCGGTAGAGAAAAAGGAGGCGTTAGGAGGAAGGCAGTGGATTGGGAGACACTGAATTTATTATAATATTACTATAGTATTGTATACAAATTATATATTATATTAAATATCAAATGGTTCATAGTATATATAGATTAGTAAAATATAAAATATTTATTTATACATAAAAATAGGGGTGGGGGCGCTGAGGGTATTATGTGTCCAGGAGGTGGGGGCGGTGGCCCAAAATGTTTGAGAACCTCTGGTCTAAACAAACACATACACACGTGTGTGTGTTTGTATGTATTTATACATATATACATATTTGTATGTATGTATGTATGTGTGCATGTATGTATATATATATATATATATATATATATATCTTTTTTTATCTTTTACTGGTTTCAATCATTAAACTGACATCCTGCTGGGGCATCAGCTTGAAAAATTTTAGTAGAACAAATTGACCCCAGTACTTATTTATTATCATACCTGGTACTTATTCTGTCAGTCTCTTTTGGTGAACCACTATGTTATGAGGATGTAAACACACCAACACTGGTTGTCAAGTGTGTGTGTGTGGGGGGGGGGAACAAATACTGACACAAAGACACACACACACACACAAATGGGCATCTTCCAGTTTTTGTTTATAAAATCCACGCACAAGGCTTTAGTCGGCCCAAGGCAATAGTGGAAGACACAAGCCCAAGATGCAATGTAGTAGGACTGAATCCAGAGCCATATGGTTGGGAAGCAGACTTCTTACCACACAGTCACACTTGTGCCTATCATCATCATCATCGTTTAACGTCCGCTTTCCATGCTAGCATGGGTTGGACGATTTGACTGAGGACTGGTGAAACCGGATGGCAACACCAGGCTCCAATCTAAATTTGGCAGAGTTTCTACAGCTGGATGCCCTTCCTAACGCCAACCAATCAGAGAGTGTAGTAGGTGCTTTTACGTGTCACCTGCACGAAGGCCAGTCAGGCGATACTGGCAACGGCCACGCTCGAAATGGTGTCTTTTATGTGCCACCCGCACAAGCCAGTCCAGGGGCACTGGCAACGATCTTGCTCGAAAATCCTACGAAGGCCAGTCAGGCGGTACTGGCAACGGCCACGCTCAAAATGGTGCATCTTAGCCTGTTAAACAGGGATACACTCACCAATACCAACATTAATCCAGTTAATACCATCCATCCCCCAAAAATATTAATAAGGTCATTGTATCTGAAGTCAATCACAACAGAATCAAGTCCACATCAAGCAACTCCAAAATTAAAAATTTCATACACCAATGTATAATTACTTCAGGTACCTTTGGAATAATACAAGAGACATCTTCAAAACGCATGTCAGAAGCAAAAGAATTCGAATAACATCTGTGTCTAACTCCATTTATATATATGCAATGTTAAATCTCTGAACGAGGTATAAACAGTAACTGCACGACGTGAAGTATATTTGCCACTTAAATGTGGCTAGACCCTAAGGGTGAATGCTGCTGTTGCTTTTAGCCCCAGGAGAACATCTCTTCCAGCTGGCTATTAACATACTTTCTGTGCCCTGTCGGTATTTGCAACGGGAAGTCATCCTTCCCATCGTCAATCTGACGTGATACGCATGGACTTGTCAGCGTATGAAACTATTGAAAGCAAATACAAAAAAAATTCTTCTATCACTCTATCTGCCGAGGCATTATCTTCTTTTGAATCACTCAAAAAGGAAATAGCTTCTGTTCCTTTGCTTGCACATCTGGTTCCTGATGCTCGCCTCTCTTTAACAGTTGATGCATCGGATTCTGCGGTTGGTGCTGTTTAGCAACATACCATCGACAATCAAACTTGGCCTTTGGCATTTTTTCTCGTAAATAAAGCCAGCCGAATGACATTACAGTATATTTTCCCGTGAAGCAATGTTAAATCTCTGAACGAGGTATTAACAGTAACTGCATGATAAAGTGAAGTATATTTGCCATTTAAATGTGACTGACCCCTAAGGGTGGATGTTACTGTTGCTTTTAGCCCCAGGAGAACATCTCCTCCAGCTGGCTTATCGACACACTTCTGTGTCCTGTCTATTTTTGCCAAGGGAAGTTATCCCTCCCATCTTGATCTGCGATACGTACGGACCCGAGTTTCAGGGTTATTTCCCTTCTTCAGCGGGTCCGTACGTATCGCAGATCAAGATGGGAGGGATAACTTCCCTTGGCAAAAATAGACAGGACACAGAAGTGTGTCGATAAGCCAGCTGGAGGAGATGTTCTCCTGGGGCTAAAAGCAACAGTATACTTCACTTATATATATATATATATATATATATATATATATATATATATATATATATATTATTCAAAAGAATTCCATCTCTGCCTGTTTTTTATGTTTTATTTATATTCTTATAATATTAATGTAGGATATAGTATATGTTATATATAGTATATATAGTAAAATGAAATGAAGTACAGATTGTCTTATTGAATAAATGAAATACTGAATATTAAATATTAAAGGACTAGTATACTTTCTTACATTTTAGCAGTCTTCAAGGTCCTTAACCTTTAATATTTAATATTCAATATTTCATTTATTCAATAAGACAATCAATACTTCATTTCATTTTACTATATATACTATATATTCTATATCCTACATTAATATTATAAGAATATAAATAAAACATAAAAAACAGAGTTGGAATTCTTTTGAATAATATATTCATCTATACACTATCATACAAACCCCTTATATATATATATATATGTATATATATATATATATATATATATATATATATATATAGATAGATAGATAGATACCAGAATAAGCACATAAATGTGAAACAATGTGGAAAAAATAGTACTCGAATGCCAGAGGTAGAGTAATATGCTTTTCAATAAAGTATATATATATGCATGTGTGTATATATATGTTTATATATTCATCATGACCCCCATGACCCCCAAGTCTTTCACAAAAATACAAAAATATGTTGGAATTTAAACATGTACAACAACAACACAAGCGACAACAACAACAACCATAGCAACAAGAGCAACACAAACGACAACAGCAAAAATGAACACATGAACACAAGCAACAGATACAAAAACAGAGAAAAAAAGTCGAATACAACAACAACAGTAATGGCGGAGCGGACATACAGACACACACACAGATGACCATAGGCACAAGGACAAGAATAAAAGTAGGGTCATGGGGAGAGTATAGTTGAATGCAACAGAATTCTTGGACAGGGAGTCAGTAGACTTGAAACAGAAAACAGGGCTGCTAGGAACAGAAACAACAACCACAACAGGGGGAATGGCAGGGACCAACAGGCAAACATAAGGATCAACACTAATGCCAACAATACATACACCAACACCAGGTACATAGCAATAATCAGAGATAGTAATAGTGGTAGTAGTAATAGTGGTAGTGGTAGTAGCAGTAGTAGTGGCGGTGGTAGTGGTGATGGTGGTGGTAGTGGTGGTGGTAGTAGTGGTGGGGTTGATGATGGTTGTGGTAGTGGTGGTAGTGGTAATGAGGAAGATAGCCCTAGAAGGGCCAACAACATAAGTACCCACTCCCTTGACACTCAGTTCTTCAACATATGTGACAAATCTTACAACATGAGCTGTATTTATCGGACAACACTACCCTTTAACAAAAGGGTCTTCCTCCTAAGACATACTAGTAACCACATGGAAGTACAATTCACTATAGCTAGGACCAAACTTAGACAGATTTTAGAACTATACACTAAGAGACAGAATAAGACAGAGGCCCAACAACTCGGAAATATACTTGCATGTGGCCTATGTAAGCTCATGCAGCGCATGAAGAATGGAGAGGTGGTATACCTCTCCACAGATAAGTCCAACAGGATGTCGATAAGACAGCTTGCCGAACTATATCCAGGCAATGCAACCTCACATCGCCAATATGAAAGTAACAACTTTACAGGCACATAAAGAGAGAGAAAAGGTCTACAGGATCTCCTACTTCCTCTCAATGATCATATACCCCATAATCCAGATGTCATCTGATGTTTGTGACAGCACGGAAGATCTCCTCAGCAGGATCAATGACTGTAACAACACCTGGAACCTAACAGGATGTATAGTGGGTAGCATACAGACCCTCACCAAAACGAATATCAAGTAAAGAAAATGATCACACATGCACTAGGAACTAGTATAAGAGTTACCCTCAAAGGCCACACATTTAAGTTTAACAACAAAATATACACCCAGGATGAGGGGGCAGCCATCGGGGTTAGTATCACTGGTGATGTGGCCAACCTTTTCATGGTATAGCAGGACAGGAGGCTTAAAGAGCACCTGACACAGAACTCCATACTTATGAACATGTACTCTCACTATGTCAATGATATCAACATAGTGGTAAAGGCACCCCCACAAGAGAGTACTCTTGAAATAGAAATAGAAACTAATACTATGAAGAGCATCCAACAAATAGCTAACTCCATCCAGCAGAGTATTAAGGTCACGATAGACTACCCTATCAAACGCCCTAACCACAGACTACCAGTACTAGATACAGAACTCTGGCTGGAAACTGAATAATAAAATATTTCATTCACACTATGCTAAACCTATGGCCTCCAAATACCTGAACCACTGGAAATCAGCTATTGCAGACAATGCCAAATTCAATATATTGATGGCAGACCTCATTAGAGTAATGAGAAATGTGTCCTGCATGTGTGACCCTACAAAGTTAAAGAGACACTTACAACACTTCGTCCACTGCATGCAGTTCTCAGGATACAGCCATAAAGAAAGGAGGATCATAGTACACAAAGGAGCCATGAGGAAATTTGAAACTATCATACATAAGAATAGGAATGAGATTTGCCCACTCTATAGGAGCAAGTCATGGAAAACTATTAAAAGGACTAAGAAGAAAATAGGGAAGACCAACTCATGGTATGATAGCCACAAATACCAGAGTGTCATGTTCGTCAACACCACCCCTAGAGGCGAACTGGCATACCACTTTAGAAGGGCTCTAGACAAATTTAAGCTAAGAATTAAGGTTGTAGAAAAGCCAGGCAACCCTATCAAATCCCTAATCAGTAGAACCTACCCTTTTAGTAGAACCCCCTGTAATGATAGGAACTGCACTGCATGTAGATTTAGCCCACAAACAAACTGTAAAGCTAGGAATGTAGTCTATAGTATAAGACTTACAGAGGGAGAGTGCAGTAACAACACAACGACGTACATAGGGGAGACAGCATGGCGCATAGGAGAGCGGGAAAATGAACATTAGAGGGAACTTAAGGAAGAGAAGAGCTCATCTGTTCTGTACCAACATGCCGAGCAGGAAAACGGGGGCTCACTCAACAGCACAGAAGTTAAAATCTTGTCCACACATAGGACAGACACATTGCTTAGACAAATTACAGAAGCTATACACATAATAGGAGATAAACCTAGCCTGAATAGGAAACTAGAATAGAACACTAGCACACACCCCTAACACACCACAACCTATGACAGAATAAGATCCCCATAAACTGATAAAAATGAACAAAATATAATACAATACACAGATAAATAAATGGAATTAAATAACTACATACATTAACAAAATAAATTAAATTAAATACAAAAAAATTAGAAAGAAAAGAAAATGTAAGTAGATATAAATGAATAAAATAAATAAAAGTAAATTAAACGAACGTGTATAAACAGGAGATACTAATAATGCAGGCACATTCCCCCCACACACACTAAACATAGACACGCACAGAAAGCAAAGGACCACTGATGAGATCACAAAAGTGTGACAAAAGAACTCTGGCTGAAATACAATTAATATAAAATAAAGCTGAAGCAAGTGAGCACCAAATATATAGTGCATGTGTCTTTATTGGCTAAACTGGCAATATGACCATCCCCAAATACAACACTATATAGGTGCAGGCATGGCTGTGTAGTAAGAAGCTTGCTTCTCAACCACATGCTTCTGAGTTCAGTCTCATTGTGTGGCACCTTAAGCAAGTGTTTTCTATTACAGCCTCGGGCTGACCAAAGCCCCGTGAGTGGATTTGACAGATGGAAACTAAAAGAAACCCATTGTATATCTATCTATCTATCTATCTAAAATTTAATGAGGGTAGAAATTGATATTAATCAATTAAAACCAGTGGCCTAGCATATTTTAAAAAAATCCGAAAATTGAAATTATATTACATACAAAATTAAGAGGAATGACCACCAAAAGTGGACTCCTATATGCTAGAAATAGATGCCAAATCACCTAACCACGAAGAGTTTGTTCTCAAGAAAAAAAATTTCAGCATGACGCCAGACTGTAAAAAGGGCAAGACAAATGAAAATATACGAAATTTCGTATATCTTTATTTGTCTTGCCCTTTTTATAGTCTGGCGTCTTGCTGAAATTTTTTTTCTTGAGAACAAACTCTTCGTGGTTAGGTGATTTGGCATCTATTTCTAGCATATAGGAGTCCACTTTTGGTGGTCATTCCTCTTAATTTTGTATGTATGTATGTATGTATCTATCTATCGATCTATATATATATATATATATATATATATATATATATATACTGAGACCCCCTTCAGTCATGACTGACCATGGGATTGTACCTAGAAAGTTACCCTCCGAGACACAAGTCCGGTCAAGGTTGTTTATGGAAGACTAGCAGTCGCCCATGCATACCAGTCTCCCCTCTCCATGCCACCAGTGTTATCCAAGGGAAAGACAAAGGCCGATACAGCTTGGTACCTGTGACATCGCAATTCATTTCTACGTCTGAGCGAACTGGAGCAACGTGAAATAAAGTGTTTTGCTCAAGAACACAACATGCAACCTGGTCCGGGATTCAAACTCACAACCTCGCGATTGTAAGCTCAACGCTCTGACCACTGGGTCATGTGCCTTCACTGTGTATATATAGATATATATATTTATGTATGTGTGTGTCTTTGTGTCTGTGTTTGTCCCGCCACCATTGCTTGACAACTGATGTTGGTTTGTCTATGTCCCTGTAACTTTGTCGTTTGGCAAAAGGGGCTGATAGAATAAGTACTACGCTTACAAAGAATAAGTCCAGGGGTTGATTTCTTCGACTATAATCCTTTTAAAGCAGTGCTCCAGCATGGCAGCAGTCAAATGACTGAAACAAGTAAAAGAATATAAATATATATAGTGAGGGAGAGAGAAAGAGGTAAGATGAAAAAACAGAGAAGATTTGTTTTTACAGGATTTAAGAGTGTATTAGAGCCATGATAATAAAGATATTATACAATTTTGTACAAAATAAGGTTTTGTTCTTCCAACATAATTGAAGTAAGGACTGGTTTTGCAGTGCTCATCACACTGAGAGGTGAAAGAGATAAACTGCTAGGGGAGATAACTGTTCACTCATTTATTTTGCAGTAAATCTGTAATTTCTATTTTTTGTGTTCTTACCTCTTCCATTAGATAGGGTAAGTTATTTATTTTTAATATGGTTTCATATTTGATTCTGGTTTATATTTTTGGATAAATGAGGCTTATTTAATTAGTCTTACTTGAGTTGAGGTCCAGAAGGCAAGTTGATAAAATGGGAAAATTTCAAATTATGGTTGTAATCGTTCTGCACATTCGTCAATGTGTTGACTGAGGTACATTTGGCGATATTGTGGGAAGGAAATTTGTTGTCTGTGGACCATACATCTTTTTTGGATTGAATTTCCTGTTGATCCAATATAATTTTGATAGCAGCCTGAGCATCTAATTATTTAAATGAGGTTTTGGGAGGTGCAAGTGAAGTTAGATTTGATCTTGAATATTTGTCCTTGTCTGAAATGGAATTCCAATCTTTCCAACAGATTGAGATGTGTTTTGCAATTAAGGTGACCACACTTTATGACACTTGCATCCGTTGTTCTAAAGAATAGTTTGGCATTGGTGAGAATTTTCATCAATATTTTAGGCTGTTTGCTACTCTTAACGATTTTATGGTTACATAGAATCCTTTTAAGTTTGGGGTCCCTATGGAGTATTGAAAGATTTTGAATGATGATATTGAATGTTTCTTTGTTTCTGGGGTTGTATGCAGAGATGTGTTGTTGTGTTTGGCATTTCTTAATGTTTTAATATTAATCAATTTTGCACGTTTAATTCCTTCATTTATGAGTTGAGTTGGGTAGTTCCTGTCCTGGAGTACATTTTTAAGTTCTTGCAATCTGAGTTCTCTGGTATTTTTTTCAGATACTATGGTGCAAATCCTTGCAAGGTTGAAGGGGATATTAGTTTTGATATGTCTTGGGTGACATGAGCTAAATAATAGATATTGTTTAGTGTCTGTGGTCTTGTAAAAAATGTTTGTTTCTATTTTTTAGTTTATCTTTTTAGTCAGTATGTCTAGGAATGGGAGTTCCTCATGGTTGTGTTCCATTGTGAATTGTATGTTGGTGTTAATGTTATTGAGAAGTCTTTTGAACTTCAGGAGCTTATCTATGTTTTCATTCCAGAGGATGAAGCAGTAGTCCAAAAATCTTTTCCAAATTTCTTTTATGTATTGGGAGAGAGTGTTTCCAAATTTTGAAAAAGATTCCTGATATATTGTTATTTCTAAATAGACTATTGTTCGATTGGCAATGGTTGGGGCTGCCCTGGTTCCCATTGCAATTCCAGATTTTTGGCGATAAACAGTGGTGTCAAACATAAAATGGTTGTTTTGGAGGATGAATTTAATTGATTCAATTATGAAGTCTTTGTTGATCTGTTCTGGTATTTCTTCTGGATATTTGTCCAGCCAGAAATGGATTGCTTCTCTTCCATAACTATGGGGTATGTTGGTGTATAAATTAATCACATCGAATGATACCATGATTGTTTCCTCCTCAATCCTTTCTGGCAGGTGATTTAACATATCTAAGTCATTTCTAATATGAATAAACAAAACCTTATTTTGTACAAAATTGTATATCTTTATTATCATGGCTTTAATACACTCTTAAATCCTGTTAAACAAATCTTCTGTGTTTTTTCATCTTATCTGTTTCTCTTTTTATATCTACTATGTGTGTTTCTCCACTAAAATATTTTCTACCATATATATATATATATATATATATATATATATATCTATAAGTAAGATTCAGTTGAATTAAGTACTTAAATTGAGGCACCTCATTAGGTCAGAATAATAGATCGTCCAACCCATGCTAGCATGGAAAGCGGACGTTAAACGATGATGATGATGATGATGACACAATAATATTATGTAAATATCAAACTTAGTACATAAGTACAGCCAAATGATATTCCTGCAGCATATGTAGAAAATTAGACTCAGCTGAGTGAAGAAATCTGTTCCATATCTATTCAGACATGTACATTATATTAAATATACAATCCATAATATTTACAAAGGACAGATTCTGAGATAGGTGAATAAAATATAAATGAGTAACAGTAGAGGTACAGGCATCAATCCATTACAACTGTTTCCAACAACTCCTTTAATTGATTAAGGAAAGCATTACATCATTATAAAGAAACTTCAAAATAAAGGACATTCCAAATGATTTAACATAGTTTAAAATCCATGCAGTAAAACATTTACAGTGATTCTGCTACTATTCCAGTTGACAGAAAAAAGAAAAAAATATGAGTGGCTATGTGGTAAGTAACTTGCTTACCAACCACATGGTTCTGGGTTCAGTCCCACTGCGTGGCACCTTGGGCAAGTGTCTTCTACTATAGCATTGGGCCGACCAAAGCCTTGTGAGTGGATTTGGTAGATGGAAACTGAAAGAAGCCGATCGTATATATGTATATATATATATATGTATATATATGTATGTGTGTCTGTGTTTGTCCCCCCAACATCGCTTCACAACCGATGCTGGTGTGTTTACATCCCTGTAACTTAGCGGTTCGGCAAAAAGAGACCGATAGAATAAATACTAGGCTTACAAAGAATAAGTCCTGGGGTCGATTTTCTCGACTAAAGGTGGTGCTCCAGCATGGCCGCAGTCAAATGACTGAAACAAGTAAAAGAGTAAAAGATATATATATAGTGAAGGCATGTGGCTTAGTGGTTAGGATATTTGGCGCATGATTGTAAGGACCACTTGCACATTAATTTCACGAGCAGGCTGTTCTGTTGATCATATCAGTTGGGACCCTCATCATTGTAACCGACGGAGTGCTCCTTTAGATATATATATATATGTATGTGTATATATATATATATATATATATATATATATATTGTTGTATTTGGAGACGGTCGTGTTGCCAGTTTAGCCAATAAAAACACACGCACTATATATTTGGTATTAATTTGCTTCAGCTTTATATTACATTAATCGTTTTTCAGCCAGAGTTCTTTCATCACACTTCTGTGACCTCATCAGTGGTCCTTTGCTTTCTTCTTTCTTATTTGTGTGTCCCTCCTTACTAACGATCAGTCATGTTGTATTTTGTATTCCCATTGTATGTGTCTATATTTGCGCATGCGTATCCCTCTATGTTTGTCTATGTTTAGTAAGTGCATGTGTGTGTATGTGGAGTGCCTGTATTATATATATATATATATATATATATATATATACACACACACACACACACACATATATACAGATAGATAATATATATATATATATATATATATATATATATATATATATATACACACACACATATATACAGATAGATAATATAAAATGAAATTGAAAATCCAAGGCTGTGAATAGTTTTCAGGACATTTATAAAGAGAAGGTCTTGCAGCTGCTTCTGGGATATTTTATATATCCCTTCATCAGAGACAGTGTGAAAAAATGTTTAAGTAATAGTTATTATAGAGAAGATATGAAATACAGAGTGAAGTGGAGGAATGAAAACAAATGTGAGCTACAATTTCTTTATGCATTCACATGATAACATAACGAAAAACGAGTTTTTATTCATGGAAGATGGGGCTCCATGCCACACAGCAAAACGGAATCAACAATGACTAACTGAAAATGGAATCAAAAAGCTTCCTTGGCTGAGCCAATCTCCTGACATGAACTCAATTGAAAATCTTTGGAGCATACTAGATAGAGCTATACGAAAAATTCAACAGAAACCTAAATCAAAAGATGAATTGTTTGGACTGTTGCATGAAAAGTGGGCAGAAATTCCACAAGAGACAATCACAAAGCTCATCAGTTCAATGCCAAAAAGAGTTTCTGAATTAAAAATTGGTCTCTTTATCTTATTCTTTTTTATATACACACACGCTAATACACGACCCATGTTATATTCCCCACTTATGTTGCAACCACGTCAGGGGCAAAACTAATCGGTATACAGCACTTACTCGGTATTACCTGTACCTTTAGGGTTTGGTTGACTCCAATACCCTTCGTAACCTTTATATATATATATATATATATATCCAAAGTTTCAAATTTATACATTTAATAAAGAGATTCAACACCGAAGTTTAATATATCCATGTATTCATCCAATGTAAACATTTCTGTGTATAACTATATTTAACCATTAAAAATAAGTCAAATATATTAGTTGTCGTACACGTCATCAGGAATAATTTTCATTAGAACAAAAAAAAACTCAAAAACACATAATGAATTAATCGAACAAAATCAAATTTAAAATTTAAATCTATACCACACTCTTTTTAACGTTATCAAATACGAAATCCTTTGTTTACATATACTAACTTGCAATAGGGGAGGTAACTCCTTGCCATATTCTATGACTATTACACCACTACCAATAATCACTAAATTACTAAAACTTCTCTTATTTATTATTAATTATTCAAGACATAAATTATCTTAGGGGCCACTGGAAAGTCACAATTACTATTGACAAATTTTACATTGATATGCCTGCCTTAAAATCCAATATTATACTACATAGTACCATAAAATATGAGCCATAAATAAATCATAAATAATAATAAAAAAAAAAAAAAATTTTAATTTCAATTGCAATAGGAATAATTACTTCTACGAATTTTTTCAAAACCCACATGTGTTACATTTAAGTTATATTTTAACATATTAATATTGAATCAGACAATATTAATATAATTATTATATTCTACGGACTCCATATTATAAATTATAAACAATTCTCACCTTAATGGAGATCTACAGTGTGCCATCCTATCTCTAGTATTTTATTCAATACCTACAATTATTATTGTCAAGTTATACACTTATATAGCCTGCTTTAAGATCTAATAACACACTATATTGTACTGTACTGTACTACAAGTTATAATTAACTCTTCATTATAATTAATCCATACTAAGTTGTGCCTAGATTTTAATGGCAAAATTCCAGCCGCTACTTATAACTTTAATATTTGATATTTAAATATGGCCTGCCTTCATATCCAATATTATATACCATTATTATTATTATTATTATTATTATTATTAATATTATACTACAACCAGTTTCAATCTAGTAAGCCTTCTCTTATAAACTGCCCAAATTTTATGCCAAAATATAGGATTGATCTTCATTATTAAAAATCATATTATTATTATTAACAGATAATTTAGAGAGTCTAAGTGAAATATTTTTAACAAAATCATCAATAATAATACTCCTAAATTATTACTACAATGTACTATAGGTTATAGTCAATTCTCTATTATAATTGAACTCAATCCTCAAATGCCACTAAAATTCAAGTAAAGCCCACAACTGTTATTTGTACATTATATACTAATGTATCCTACTTAAGGATCTAAATTTATATTGTAATTTGGTATATATTATATCTAATCTTAAACTAACATGGGAATCTACACCATATTATCTTAAAAGGATTTTACAAAATCCTTGCTGCTATTATTAAATTATATTAGTATGATCTGTCTATGGACTAACTATTATGGTATAATTCATTATAACACCTTGTCATATTTCAATTTTATTTAAACCAACGAAAAGTATGTCTTAAAATATGTGTACATTTCAGAGCATTATTTGTTAATTTATTTATCAATTTACCCTTAGAGAATAGTATGAAATAAAGCTCTAAAGTACAAAGCGAACAGTATTTCTTACCCCTCTCATATGGAAAAGATCTCGCGATAATTGACCATTCTAACCAATATGGCTTATTTTGTTCTTTGAGTTCCCAGATGTATTTACTAAGACTAGTGCTTGCTATTTTCCTTCTATCTCTAAAGGTACTAAAATGATTAGATATTCGTTTACATATTTGTCCTGAAGTGCATCCAAGGTATCTTCTAGTATCTGTTTGAGTCCTTACCTTACATTGATAAACTATATTTTTAACCTTCGCATTAGGTCCTTCAAATTTCAATCTTCTAGGGTTTACCTCAGTTACTGTAATTAAATTCCTACTATTACAAACATTACCACTATTATTAATAATATCGCCATTATTATTATTATTGCTATTTATATCATGGTTTAAATCCCTATTCACCCCTATTTCTTTAGATTTTAGTATTTTAAAATTATGGGTTGCAATTATTTGTGCTAAATTTATAGTATTTGAAAATCCAAATCTAATGATATGTGTATTAATAATTTTACCATAGTGTGAATTCTTTGGGAAATGTCTGCTTATCACCTCTCTAAACTTTGCAATCAAGTTACTTTTGATATTCCTCCCAAATGGGATTATGAACCAAACATTATCATCTTTATTATTATCAGAATTACTAATATCATTCTTAAAAAATTTTAAATTACCTATGTTATGTTTTTGGAAATTTTGGGGTTTATTTCTCTTATTTTCATTGAGTTTATTCTTATTGTTATTACTGTCATCTGCCTTAACTTTGTTGCTATCATTTTCAATATAGTAAACTTTGTCTTTATAACCAGCCTTATTTAATGCTGAATTATAGAAATGAGCTTCATTATTAAAAACCCTATTATTAGCAGATAATCTAGAGAGTCTTAATGAAATATTTTAAACTAAATTATCAATAATAGTTCTAGGATGGTTACTTGATTTATTTATATACTTTAGGTTAGTTAAAGGTTTATGATATGGTCTATATGTCTCATTTTTAATATCTAATGTTACATCTAAAAAATTTGCTACTGAAATATCATCTTCATAAACTATACTCATCCCCATTCTACTAAAAAATCTAGCCAGTCTACCCCTAAATCCTCTGCAGTTCCTGGTTAGAGCAATTCCTAACATATAAAAGGCAGTCATCTCTATATAGACCCCCCCCCCCCCAATCATAGGGAATTGATCGTTTAATTCATAAAGAATAAATGAACCCACCATATCAGCTATTTGTGCTGAGTCCGAGCTTCCCATGGGGACATCGAAAGCATCTGGTGTATCCTTTCTTATCCATATTTTATCGTTAAAACTAATAAAAGATTTTCTAGCAGCTGTTATTACTTTAAATTCTTCTCTAGTAAGTCCAGCCTTCTTATGGAAAAACCACATTGCCTTATTTAATATTATCGGATTAATCGATCTATAAAAATTAGCTATATCAAATTGAATAAATTTAGTGTGTTTTTGTCCTCAATAGAGTTAAACCAACTTATTACTTGGTCCGTACTTGACCATAATTTTAACTTCAACTTAATTATTATTTTAGGTAAATATTTATTAATAATGTTTTTACTTAATATTCCAATGTCTGATTTTGTTGGGCATATAAGTCTTAAAGATGGTTGTGTCCAAAAATTCACTTTATCATCCTTAAGAATGAATCTCGGTTCTTTTGGTACTAATGGTTCCGTCCTATCTGTCAGGTTGTATTTTTCCATTATTTCTTTAGTTTCCATATTTGCCTTCTTAAGTATACTTTTATTTACTATCTTATAACTTTTCTCAATTTCTTTTTTCAGTAGTTATTTGTAGTTCTGTCTAGTCAATTTATAGATGTTTCCTGCTTTGTCAGATTTCACCAGACTTTTGTCAGTATTCCTTATTTCCTTAATAATTCCTTCTAGGTATTTCAGGTGTTGTTTCATTCTTGGTGATCTATTAAATTTAATGCCCTTTACGACAGACCAAATATCTTCTTCGAATTTATCTAATTTGTGGTTATACGGCGGATTCCTTCTAGACTTAAACAATCTAGTGTATTTCGATTCATTTTTCGATATATCATTTTGTTTTTCTTTTTTATCCCCAAAATGCGTCCTCCATCGAATTCTATTTATAAAAGAATGTGTTTTATGGATGAGCTGCTCAATATAGATCTTTTTTGGTGGGATGGGTATGTCCTTCATTGATATGTCTATGTCAAAAATCTCCATTGGTAAACGGTTATGTATCTGCGTCTACTAAAAGACGAGAAGTAAATATAATCTTTCAAAGTAAACTCTGTAATCGTTACCAATATAGCATAAGATTTCACCTCAAAAAATTTTTAATTAGATTCCTTAATTAATCCATACTAAGTTGTGCCTAGATTTTAATGGCAAAATTCCAGCCGCTACTTATAACTTTAATATTTGATATTTAAATATGGCCTGCCTTCATATCCAATATTATATACCATTATTATTATTATTATTATTATTATTATTATTATTATTATTAATATTATACTACAACCAGTTTCAATCTAGTAAGCCTTCTCTTATAAACTGCCCAAATTTTATGCCAAAATATAGGATTGATCTTCATTATTAAAAATCATATTATTATTATTAACAGATAATTTAGAGAGTCTAAGTGAAATATTTTTAACAAAATCATCAATAATAATACTCCTAAATTATTGCTACAATGTACTATAGGTTATAGTCAATTCTCTATTATAATTGAACTCAATCCTCAAATGCCACTAAAATTCAAGTAAAGCCCACAACTGTTATTTGTACATTATATACTAATGTATACTACTTAAGGATCTAAATTTATATTGTAATTTGGTATATATTATATCTAATCTTAAACTAACATGGGAATCTATACCATATTATCTTAAAAGGATTTTACAAAATCCTTGCTGCTATTATTAAATTATATTAGTATGATCTGTCCATGGACTAACTATTATGGTATAATTCATTATAACACCTTGTCATATTTCAATTTTATTTAAACCAACGAAAAGTATGTCTTAAAATATGTGTACATTTCAGAGCATTATTTGTTAATTTATTTATCAATTTACCCTTAGAGAATAGTATGAAATAAAGCTCTAAAGTACAACTAATATATTTGACTTATTTTTAATGGTTAAATATAGTTATACACAGAAATGTTTACATTGGATGAATACATGGATATATTAAACTTCGGTGTTGAATCTCTTTATTAAATGTATAAATTTGAAACTTTGGATATATAAACAAGGAGAACGATCCTTAAGGAATCAAGTTAAAAATTTTTTGAGGTGAAATCTTATGCTATATTGGTAACGATTATAGAGTTTACTTTGAAAAATTATATATATATATATATATATATATATATATATATATATATATATATATATATACACACATACACAATATAAACGATATTCTCCGTTTCTCCACAACTAATTTCCAAATTAGCTGAATCTGTTGCTCTACTCATAGCGACATATAGCTGGTCGTGCGTGAACATGGAAGAGAGCAGAAGTTACCAGCGCAAAAATCCTAAGTCGTGACTGTAGACACACTCCTTCGCAAATGATCAGCTATTATTTTGTAAACAATGTTACGAAACTGTTCATGTTTTTGAAAGGAGAGATCTCACTCTCATATTTCTGTGGGAGAAGATAGGCCTCTTACAAAACTTACGTCCAGGTGCCAAATTTGCCTCAATTGATAGCATTACTTAGGTAGGGGGTGATGGTGGGACAGGGGCTGGGGCAAGGGCATACAAAAAACATGTATGCAATAGATGTATGTACGTATATGTTTGTGTGTGTGTGTTGCCCATATATATATACTTAGTTGTGATCTGAACATAACCGCTTCTGACACAGGGGATCGGGGGCCCTTTTGGGCATTCTATTTTCCTTGCTAGAAAGGTTCCCAACCCATGGGCAAAGGGGGTTACACCATGGGGGTGGTGTTTCAAAAGAGCTGGCATATGCAACCTGATTACCTCTGCCGATCAAACTCCCAACCCATGCGCTCCTGTCGCGACAATGATTCTGCAGAACTGGGTTGGTTATGAAAACCAACTTTAAAGTATAAATATAGATGTTTTTGAATCAGCAATGTTGTGTTCGGTTAAGTCCTATTTGGGGTGAAAAATCAATAAACTGATTCCTTATGGGGTTTTCTATTTAATCAGGATAAAAAAAATCGATAAACCGATTCCTTATAGGACTTCCCACTAAAATTGGCTACATCCCATTTTCAACCATAACTTTTACCAATTTTGATGCATTTTGTTCAAACTTGATGCCAGCATTACTTAGGACTCATGGGATCTTTGAATGCTTTAAGTTCTCCCAAAACGAAAAAAAATAAAATAATGGCGGTGCATCAGCATGACTGCAGCTCTGAGCTAAAACTACAGAAAAAAAAGTCGATGAGTGGAAAAAATCAATAAACCGATTCCTTATGAGATTTCCCAATCAAATTGTCTGCAACTCATTTTCAGCCAAAAGTTGACCAATTTCAATGGATTTCACTCAAATTTGACGTCGATGTTACTTCGTTTGATTTGAAATAAAGAGCTTCATTAACTTAATAATCCCAACTTAATCCCGAGCAAAGCCGGGCTATAGTGCTAGTATATATATATATATATATATATATATATATATATATATATATATATATGTTTGTGTGTCTGTGTTTGTCCCCCCACCACCACCATTGCTAGGCAACTGTTGTTGGTGTGTTTACATCCCCACAACTTAGTGGTTCAGCAAAAGAGAAGGATAGAATAAGTACTAGGCTTAGAAAGAATAGGTCTTGGGGTCACTTTGTTTGACTAAAGGTGATACTCCAGCATAGCCTCAGTCAAATAACTGAAACAAATAACAGAATATATGTATATATATGATGGGCTTTTTTCAGTTTCCGTCTACCAAATCCTCACAAAAGGCTTTAGTTGGCCTGCGGTTATAGTAGAAGGCACTTGCCCAAGGTACCGCCCTGTGGGACTGAACCTGGAATCATGTGGTTGGGAAGCAAACTTCTTACCACACAGCCACTCCTGTGCCTACATATATATGTATACATACATACATTTATATATATATATATATATATATATATATATATATATACACATACATGTGACTAGAGTGTTAAGAGACTCTTACACTGCTAGAAATGAGAGCTAAAGCACTCTAATCCTGATCCTGTAGTTAATGCACATAAATGAAAACATATACACTAACAGGGACCATAAGTGTCTGGAAAAATTCTGACCAAGAATTGTCAATACTGACATCAGCCCGCTTGATTGTTTGACTTTTTCCAGATCTGCTTCACTATTGATATTTATGTTTCCATCATCCAAGCTATTGGATGATTTAACAATTTGCTAACGTGTATATATAATATTAATATAAACAGCTGTTTACAATGTTTCACCGGAAAGGAAAATTATAAATATCACTAAATGTGACTAGGGTGTTAGGAAATACTTACATTGCCAGAAATAATAACCAATGTGCTCTAATGCTGTAGTTAATGTACATGAATGAAAACATATACACTAACAGGGATCATACACATACATTGGGTGTGTGTGATCAATAACGTTTGTAATACTAGCACAGCTATTAACTGATATTTGGATTTATTCCTACATATGCACCATAGGGGCATAACAACAAGTGGTTTTTACACTATTTTGCATATAGTCATGAACTGGTGATTCAGTTAATCTCCATTTCAGTCCAGGTACATGATGTTGATAAGCCACAAAAATGGCAAAACATCAATGTCCATCGCTCCTGAATGGAATTAGGGGTGAGTTGTCTTGCCTGTCTATGACTTTCAGGTGTTTTAACATTCAGCACTTTAGGGAAATCATCCTTAATCGTAGTATACCAGCAAATAAGCAAAACACATAAATTGTGTTAGTGTGGTCAATAATGTTTACAACACCAGTGCTGCTTCTAATTTGTATTTGAATATACATATAGTATATAGATGCGTGTGTGTGTATGTATATGTGTTTGTGCAGACAATTCTCAGATGATATTTGTAATATCTTTTAATAGAATTAGATTCCATTTGTTTAGCTCTAATTCCTATTTGGTTTGCATTTCTTTGACTGACTTACCAACCCAAAAGACATCTAATATCTTATAAAATCATGTTTTGCTGTGTTCATTCCCCCCCCCCCCCCTCCACCATTCTTGCATATCTATTATCTATATCATACAGAATAAATCCAATTCCAGCCAATAGTTTTGCAAAGTTTTGTAACATTTTCATTGAAGTTACTTTTGGAAATGCTTTTGTTTTACCTATTTCTTAATATTTTTACCAGAATATATGACATTCATTCAAGACAAAGAAATAACTAAAAATGTTGTTTATCAAAGATTGAAAAGGGATTTTCGCTTGTACCAGTTGATTGCTAAAGGTATAATGGCTATCATACACATAATTTCCACAGAGAGTTTACATACGTAAATATGAATTCCTTCAATCTCCATATTATTCGAAAATTGAAATCTGTCAGTAAACTTCTTTATTTCTTTCTTTAGCATTTTGCTTATACACATACACACACACACACACACACACATATATATGTATATATATATATATGCATTTATATCCATATGTGTCTGCGTGATTACATGTATGTATCAAAAGAAAGGACCAAAGGTTTCTCTGGATTCTGTAGCATATATATATTTTGTGTGTGTATGTGTGTGTGTGTGTGTGTGTGTGTGTGCGCGCACACGTGCATGTGCAGGTACGCGTGCACATGCCTATTTATGTATTCCTATGTATATGCTAACTCTCACCTGTTTCCAAGCAAGGTAATATTTTCTCATACCAAGATATGTTTTCTGAAGCAACTGGAATTGAGTGACATTGCTTGTATGATGATGGCATTCATTTACAACTCTAGGGTGATGTCAAGACAACATGGCACATACGCATGTGCACACACATTCATATGATGAGCTTTTTTTCAGTGCCTCTCTATTATATTTACTTGCAAGGGTTTGATTAGCCTGGGACTGTGGTAGAAAACACCAGCTAAAGGTGGCATGTAGTGGAACTGAGCCCAAAACCAGCAGTGAAAAGTTATTTAAAACATGAACCAAGGATTCTGGAAAAGAATACTGAACATTTGAAATAATTTGTGAGCATTTAAACTGTTACCATGAAAAAAACAAATATTTGAGAGCAATTAAAGTAAGGCAGAAAAGGAGAAAACTGCTGGACCAGATGTCTATGGTCTCAAGCTGAAGTTATTTACAAGTCTCCATGAAACAACAAAATGAATGCATGTCAAAGAGGAATGCAGTACTGTAGCTAGCAAAAGAACCAGCCAAATACCGAAAGACAAACTGAAAGGAAATGCTGTCTTCAATTACATGTCTGCCAATTATGGGAAAACTCCTGGTAAGGATAATTACAAAAGAGGTATAGCAACACTTATATGAGAGACATCTAATGCTTGATAAACAGAAAGGTTGTTGAAAAAAAGAAAGCATAGGAATGAAAGATCAATTAATGATTAGCAAGATGATCTTGAGGAATTGCAGGAAGATTATTATCAAATTTATGCATCATGTGGATCAGTTATAGAAAAGTATATGACTTTGTCCCATAGAAATGTTCAAGATTTTGAAGTAGAATTAATCTGGTGGTGGAGAAAGATTAGCAGACATACAAATCAGAAAAGGAATCTTGCAAAGGAACAGTCTTCTCCTGTCTTGTTTGTCATCACAGTGATCACTTTGTTGATCATGTTGAACAATGCTTAGGAAGGATATCCACTGGGTGTGTAAACAAGACAATTTTAAAGCTCAGTGGTAAAGACAAGAATGAATTCTTTGGCGCATACCTTAAGAATATTTAGTAGTCATGTTGGGATATGTGGAACTGTGAAATGTATTATGATGGAGATGAAGCAGAAAAATTATTACAAAGCTGGATTGTATCTACCTGATGATAAGAATATAAAATATCAAATGAAGAAACATAAATATTTGGCAATACTGAAACTAAATATTGAATTGAAGGAAATCCTCTGTAAACAGTATTTCCATAGACAGAAAAAGATTTTAAAATACAACTTGCATGTCAGAAATATGCAAACGATCAGCTTGGGGGCAGTAACACTTACAAGGTATGGAGCTTGAATTACTGAGTGGAGACAGGATGAGTTTAAACTTATCAACGGGGAATCGAGAAAACAAGAAAGAAGCTCACAATGTACAGAAGCATACAAATCCAATCGAATGTGGATTGAAAAGAACAGATGGAAGTGGTTTAAGAAGCGCTGAAGAGGCAGTAAAAATAGAGAAAATACTTTAGGTTTCTATTTAGGAAAACTGTTCTTCTTAAGGATTATTTATGGAATAAGTAGAATCAAATAAAAAAAAGCAAGAGAAAATGTGTACAAGAGGAAATCAAACTTTAAAGGAAAGAAACTTTCAAAAAGACAAAGGAGGATAAAGACAGATGGTTCTGGTTAAAGAAACAAGTACTGAAGTAAAAAAACTGAGGAAATGATTGTAGCAGCACACACAAGAACAATCCTAAGGGTAAACTGGCTCTGCTATAATACAGATAAGACTATAACTCAGGTTGTATCTGGATGTTCAGTTAGCTCAGGATAAGTTGCTGCAATAATTCATTGAATTTTTACAAAATGTTCAGTTTTGTATGCTCACAAAAGGGCTATGATGATTTTACAAGAATAAAAATTAAAGCCCTTGTAAATGAAGTTGTTATGGAACTCTCAATTCCAACAGCAATATCTACATCAAACCAACAGACTTAAAACAAAATCTCTTATTATTTTCATGCCATTCAAAATATATGAATATAAATCTTGTTTAACCAGGCAAGGACAATCTGCACAATTGTATCCAATCCCAAAACTCAGAGAAATAACTTCATGAACTAATATTACTTGAAAGACAATACCCAATAGCTTTAATGAATAATGGACTAGAATGACCATAAATAATAGACACCCAAGTATTACAAAAAGCAAGAAGTACCCTTTATATACTCAACACTTTACCTTTATTATCAACCCAATCCAAGAAGTACAAAAACATGCAACATCATCCATAAAAATATTCCATTTTTGATGAATAATCCACAAATATAAACAACACTCAAAACACACAAAATAGATAACCAAAATCTTTTAAATACATTACTAGCACCAAATTACCCACCAAAAATGCAACCTCAATTGTACAATAATCCAAAGGTATAATTGCCCTAATTGTGGAACCTGCATCAACCTCATTAAAAGCTTGTTGTGAATTTAAATTAGGACAAAATATTATAACTTGTGCAACAAGAATTTTATAAAGACTACATAGACAAATGGGATTAACATTGGGACACAAATTGATGGTTTACCATCTATGATTATAAGACCCAAGTACCAGAAAAATACCCATTAGTAAACAACTGGATTTTTGTTCAACAAATAAATATCCCTAATTCCAAATTTTCCCTTTATATGAATGTATCAAGAACACTTCAGTCCAATACTGATTAAATAAGGAAAATATATTTAAGAAATATAAACCAAAACTAAAACTAAGTAAGAGATTGAGAAAATACAGTATATTCAACTCAAGCAAACAAGTAGAAAAGAATAAAAGTAAATCAAAAGTTGAGGTACTGGGTTTCCTGCAGCATTTGAAACCCTAACTTAAACTACTGTGTAATTACAGTTTTCTTAATCCTATTTGTTAACATCATGCTAGAATTGACCAATTGGATTATGTTTTGGTTAGAACCAGACTCTGGGAAAAAGCAAAAATGTTGTTAAGCATTCAGCAGTTAGGACATGAGAAAAGTAAAATGAATTAGCCAACTGGAACATTGGAAAAAAGAAGTGACCAGGACATTTGATAAACAAATGAGGTGTCCAGACTATCAAGCAACCAGAACAAATGACATCACCAGGCAGTCAATCAACCAGAATGCTAGGCCATAGGCAGGCAAAAACAAGAGTCCTAAGTTACCTTAAAACATAATGCGTGTGTGTGCATTAATATCTATCTTTATGTCAGTTGTAGTCTCTATATATCTGTGTCTCTGTCTTTATTTTTATGTTCGTCTCTCTATTTGTCTCCATATCTGTATTTAATTATACTCCCCACTTACCTATGCATTTAAAGTCTGTATTTCAACTGAAATTTATCTATATTGTCCTTAACTCTATACTGCCAAAGTATTCTACTCTTCCTACACTTCTTTATCAAAAGTGTATCATGTGTTTTGTAATATTCCAGGTCTATTTCCTTCTTTGTATTTAGAGTATTTAGCCCATATCCTTTGGCCAACATTCTGTTATTTTGTTGATCAGGTTTTGGTTCATCTTTTAAATGGTCATGAACTAACTGCTTTTTGTCATCATCATCATCAGTCATCATCTTATTGCATTTTATTTGCTTTTAGAGTGAGTTTGCCTTTCTTTCTCTTTTGAGTTCCCTTCCTCCTTTTCTTTATGATAGATCCCCACTTCTCTCTAAATTCCATAATTTCTCCATTGTCAAAAGACAATTGGTTGGGGGAAAGAAAATCTCTGGCTTATCAGATTCTGGGAACAAGGTAGAGGCAGACTTTCTGGCCCCTAGCAAAGCCAAAGTCAATGTTGCTGGTTATTTCTGTTGTGGACGACTCTCCTCTTCTATCTACTCATCATTATCACTGCTAGTTGTGATTGGAGAATGAGTCCCCTGATATTTTGGTCAGCGCTTGGGACAAAGGATAAGGCAATCTTCCTTATCAAGTCTGAAACTTGAACAGATGGAACATTTAGAACAGCAACCTTTGGATCCTTCCGCTATTGTTTTTTAACTCCAAGGAGTAGAAAGCCCTCAAGTGGATTTTTCTAACTCAAATATGATATCACCACTTATCTCATTGCTCTAGGTTTTGTAAGCATATTGGGGCAGTGTTCTGCTATGACTCTGTGGTCTTGAGGGGTTATAAGAACTTGGAAATATGTACTAATACCCCCTCCTAACATCCCAATGTTATTTTCATGATCTCCAAACTTATTGCCTGCTCACAATGTTCCACAAAGGTGAAGACAAATTAGTGATTAGCATCACTACTAATGTCTCTTACTGTTATCTAATCATCTAAGTGTTTTGTTATCTTGTGTGCTGGAGTTTGAGTCACTGCTAAAATGTTTTATACATTATTTTGCTGATGGTTGCATACAGTTTGTCTGTCATGTTTGCAATATTGTTCCACATATAACCTATAGCTTCCTTCAAACTCTTTTGAGGTTCTACTGAACTCTTCCATATTTAACAAGGCATATGTATGTCAGTTTCTCCTTCCCAGATCCCAAATAGATTACTTGGGTAAGGAAACAAAGAGTTTATTAACACAGAGTTGCTATAATTTTTCTCTGGGGTTGGGGTGTTGTTCATATTTGGAAACACCTTGTTTAAAGTATTAAGAAAATACTATTTTTCCATTTATCTTTGTGAAAAATGCTTGTGTATATGAAGGCTACTCTTGCAGATCTAGTTATAAAGCATGCATTAAAGGTACTTTTAGTGCTTGAAAAGTCCCTATTTTTCTCTTTGAAAATGTTTGTGCATCAGTGTAAAGTGTTTGTGCATATGTTATTTTTATCTTGCTTGTATTTGCAGAAATATTTAAGTAATTATTTAAGGGGATATATTGTTAAAAAAAAAACAAAAGAAATTATGACATGTTGAACCAAAACTGTTTTATTAAATAGTCTTTTTGCTCCCCAAAGGGCAAATATTATGATAAATTATAATATAACTTCCTTCTGCTGTTAAAGTAAAATAGAAATTTCATACATTTAAAACTAGTTAGCAAATCATATCTTGCAGAGATCAAATTAACATGCTTTGACAGCATGAGCAACAACAGTAACAATTTGCATTCTGATTGATTTGTCATGCTCAATGGACATAAACATTTCAATCAAAGAGATGCTATTTCTATCCAAATCCAAAGATCTAAATATAGAGATAATAAAATATCAGGCATGAAATCAGTATTATGCCTATAATTAGGACACTAAGTGTATTAAAAATATAGAAAGATCAGTATTTTCAGAAGTATACAATCACCATTAGACAACACAATTCAATGAGAACTTGAGAATATTATTCTGCTAAGAGGCACACATCTTGGAAAAGTGTATTTTCATATAGCTACATAAGATGTTTGTATAAATATAGATATGCATTTTATACTTCTGTACTTATATAACCCATGCTCTATATAACTATGTTATCTGAGTGTGGTGTGTACACATACACACTTATATATTAACCAAAGTATACAGTGTTGGAGATCTTTTTACAGCTGCTTTTACCAATTAAATTTGTACAGAATATTAAGTAATCAGAAAATTATCTTATAACTGTGTATGTCATAGTTGACTGGCATGGAAAAAATGATGACTACTTTCCATAACTGGAAGTGATGAAGTGTTACATTTAGTTTGTGGGTGCTGTGTAAAAGATGAAACAGTCACAGGTAATAATTGAAGAGGATTCATAAGGAGTTATATTTCTTGTTCTGAAAAAGCCTGAGTAATGGTTGACAGCAAAATCCTCACTCTAATTTTACTGACAACAACCATTCAGGTTTCTTGGGGACAAAGAACATAACTTTGATGGATCCAATCGTTTGATTGTCTTCTGTAACTTCATTTCATCTTTTTCACAACATTCACTAGATATGAGCTTCAGTAACAGAGAGCAGTCTCTATTTTTTCTATGATAGCCAACTCTCATGATTGCAGTTATTAGATAATTGTTTGATTACTTACTATCCTGTGCAAAACCAATTAGTAAAATTAGCAATAAGGGAGCTATAATAATGTATGTTTTGATGAACATACCAACTCGATTGACAAATATATGAATGCATGCCTATTTTTCTGACTTATTAATTCTTAGATGATTACACACACACTTTTATGTGAGTGTGTGTGTGTGTACACAGCTTGTTTGTGGCCAATAATAAAGATTTCCTTTTAGAATGTATTAATACTCTTGTAATGTGTGTATTTAAGTGCTATAGCATCTTAAGTAAAAATTCTCGAGCATTATTTTCTAGTTCTAAGTAAGCTTTTCATTAACCTTGTAGAGACTTAGAGACTCCTTTATTTTAGACTGTATTAATATTCATGTAATATGTATTCATCTAAGAGTTGTATTTGTTCTAAGTAAAAATTTTCAAGAAGTTTTTGTTTTTTTATCTTGACCCTGTATGTTTGAGGAACTGGGGAAATAATGTTTCATTTGTGCAGTTATATTAATATTTGTATATCTGAATATGTGCAAGAGCAGTTTACCTGCAGGCAAACATTTCTACGAAACTTCTTTTCAAATGAGAAATGGGCAGATAAAGTGATTAAGGTAGTTACAGTGTGATGGAATACAAAACAAAGTCACAGGTGGTAATTAAGTTTAAATTAGTCTTGGAAAACATAACTGTAACAATTATCTCACTTATGCTCTTGAATCAGGACTCCCAGATGAACAAAAGGACTGTTTTTATAATGCCCTTTCACAGACAAATGACAATGTCCTTATCTTCTTTGTGGCTGTTGATGTCAACAGACATGACCAAATGATCTGCAACACTAATTTCAAGACATCACCTAATCACCTATCAATCTGGTGGACACACAAGCCAGAATGACTACATTCTGAAAGCAAGATAGCATCTCAAGCCTTGTGCTTGTTGTAGAATGGAATATTCTTTTCAATACAAATAGATGATTTATAATTAAAAGGAAAAAATGTAGGGTTTTCTACATTTTTCCAATTCAGATAAAGGATAATTTGTAGTTGTGAGAAGAGAATTATTGTGATATTGATCACCTCCTTGTTGCTCTGATCAGTCATTTTAGTCAATCTATAAATAGGCAAATTCATTCTATTTATGACTATTGCATTGAAATAATAATATATAAGAGTCTAATAACATGGTAATTAATAAGTGAATTCTTAAATTCATTGGATATATTTTTATTGTACTTAAACACTAATTCATCAAGAAACGATATATATATATATATATATATATATACCGTAGCGCACCAAAATAACAGAGAAAAACAGTATGCGAGGAAAACAGACAGAATTAAAACATTTAACAGCACAAATAAAAATACTATGCAATTACGGATATCCACAAACCAGGTTTCTGCTTTTGGTTATTCAACCTTGAGCTTCGTCAGTGTGGACCACCAGTTTAAATTCATGACTGTTCACATTAGTCTCTGACTGTGTATGAACAGTCATGGATTTAAACTGGTGGTCCACACTGACGAAGCTCAAGGTTGAATAACCAAAAGCCGAAACGTGGTTTGTGGATATCTGTAATTGCATAGTATTTTTATTTGTGCTGTTAAATGTTTTAATTCTGTCTGTTTTCCTCACATACTGTTTTTCTCTGTTATATTGGTGCGTTACAGTGGATTATTTAAGACTGGGCTCTTATTTACTAGCAGGTAGATGCTCATTAAGCATCATTACGATATTTCATAGCTCCTTAAAGCTATCATAACTGCGTTCCACCAATGCTACTACTGGTGATATCATCAAATTTTGAATTTATCCACAGATATGAACAGTAGTGACATCTAACTTCAAATCTCAGTGTTTGAATATTTCATTTAAATATACATATATATATATATATATATATATATATATATATATACACACACTAGAAGAAATACCTGGTGTTGCCCAGATTAAAGAGAATAATATAATTTTAAAACGCTGTCTAGATTATGCAGGTCTCAACTGCTAGTAGCTGAGACACCAACTTTCTACATTAATAACTCTACAACCCATGCCAGCATGAAATATAGACGTTAAGTGGAATGTTAAAAGAAAGTTTTAAACTCATATATGTATTACATGGAAAAATGAAAGCATGAAAAGTCATATTCTTAAGATTATAAACCTGGAAAAGTACAGGACAAGTTATTACACCTGTAAAAGTATACGACAAGCTATTACTTCTAGTAAAGTAAAGAATAAGAAACGTTTTACTTAAAATATATTGCAGCAAAGAATGCTAGTTCTTCTAATTTAATATTCTTTACAGTTCTCATCTTTTAAATTTATTGTACAAAACTGTTCTGCTAATTTGTAAGTTTGTCTAATTAGTCACTTTTTTCTGTATTTAAGGTAGTAAATTAACCAAATTCTACTTAAATAAGTATAGTGTTATTTGTAAACTATAATAAAATAAGTTTTAATATTCAAATTTTAATTTTAGCTGAAATATTTTGAGTAAAAAGTTTCTTATTCTTTACTTTACTAGATGTAATAGCTTGTCCTATACTTTTACAGGTGTAATAACTTATCCTGTACTTTTTCAGGTTTATAATCTTAAGAATATGACTTTTCATGCTCGCATTTTTCCATGTAATCCATGATTTTTTCAGGCATTGCTGTTATAAGATAATTAATAATATGTCAATTAATAATTTAAGATTTTACCTTCTAAAATACTGAAAGATAATATTTCAATTTTTCCATGTAATTTTTTTCATGTTTAGTTTAAATGTATGTTGTGATTGAATTATTTGATATTACCCATTCACACCAAATTAATGGCAGGGATTTTTACCATGTTGTTCGTTGCACCATGGCTCACCAAACGTTACAAGAACCCAAAACCATCAGTTACCAGGCTCACCTTAAGTAACCTAATTCTGCAATATTAGGAGGTCACAGGAATTCATGCAACAAAAAAAAAATTTCCAATGATTCCGAAATTGGGGGGGAAACCCCCCTACCTCATTTTTTCTGAACCAAAATAAGGAATTTGCAGCATATTAGGTCAGGGTACTTGATTCCATGCAAAATATCAATTTTTTCCTTTTTTCTTAGTGAACATCATGTGGGTGTTAATATAGAAATTGACCATATGTTGTTGTTATTTAGCCTCAAATAAACCCTGATACTGCAAACGTATCATCAAAGACATTCCAGCCTTCAGCAAACAGTCTTTTAAGGGATAATCTAGGACATTACATACAATGGGCGTGTGATTTAGGTAGGGGGATACTTTGGCTGCTATTTTTAGCATATTGAGTGATCAGGTAGAGGCTCTTTCATTGGTTCGATTGTCTGATGAGATTTTAGAAGTTAGAGAGTAAGTCAAAAGCTGAGAGATTCATCTATTGGCACTTATCAAACAGAAATTTGTCCATTGTCATTCTGTAACTTCTAATGAAATAACTTCTAAAATGCAAAATTTTGTCAAAAATGTTAAGAGTAAACGCTGTTCTATGTGACATATTCTACCAGTATCGGAAGTTTGTAAATGTTTAGTTGAAAAAATTAATCAAATAATCTGTACATCTAGTTGAATAGATCCGAAATGTATGAAAAGCAAAGTCGACCTAGGTGAAATTTGAACTCAGAATGTAAAGACAGACGAAATACCACTTCTAAAATACAAAATTTTGTCAAAAACGTTAAGAATAAACCCTGTTCTATGTGACATATTCTACCAGTATCGGAAGTTTGAAAGTGTTTAGTTAAAAAAAATTAAATAATCTGTACATCCAAGTTGACCTTGGCAAAATTTGAACTCAAAAACATAGACAGACAAAATAGTATTAAGCATTTTGCCTGGCATGCTAATGTTTCTGCCAGCTCACCGCCTTAGACAATAAACATTCATTTTAGAAATATATTCTTTATTCTTATTGCTTAAGTGTTATTCCTTTACTTCCCAGACATGGAGTTTTGTAACATTTTACCTCATAACTGTTTTTCTACTAATTTTTGTTCAATGCGACTAACGATTCTGAATTCCTCATGCATTTTTCTATCATTTAAGCCTAAGAAAGGTATACTTTTAATTTAAAATTAAAAAATTTATGTTAATTGAAGATGAATATCTGCCTTACTGCCCCCCTTGAGATCACAGATATTTTGATGTAACTTGTTTCTACTCAACCAAATCTCAAACTAGTTATGCCAAAGTGTAGCTGAAGAGGTGTCCTCTTTAAAACTATTAACAGTTTGCAATTTAGCTGAGAACTGAATTAGTGGTGAAGCTTGGAAGCTGCTGCAATTTGACAAAATGGTGGACTTAAGAATATATTCACATGTATAAAGTAAATACACGTAATTCAAAAACATGTTTTGTGTAGATTATTTTGTAATCAAAAAACAGGTACAGATTATAAACAATGAAAGGCCGATTTTGGTGATTCATTTGACAGAGGTAGTAGAGAACCAATCTGACGATAAATCTGACCTTGGATCTTGAAAGTTTGCATGTATCTTGGCTTAGTTAAATCTCTTGGGGCTCCAAATGATGTCATCTGTAGTGCAGCATTGTATTGTCTAATTTTGTTTTGGAAGTACTGGAATCTTGGTCAGTCGATGACAACAGTTTCTTCAATGACTTTGGAGGTTGGGAGAGTGCAGGGAGTTTAACTTTCCGCCACTGCAGCACAGTGTAGGTGTCTCTCCAGGCCACTTACTTGCTTTATAATGTATGCACTCAGTTGTCATTGCACCAATGGAAACTCTAGTGTCATCTGCACAATGAACTGCTGGATCATAATTGAAAGCTGCTTCATAGAAGTTGCTTCCCTGAGCTGTTGTGATTGCTCTTCGTTCTGCAGTGGCGATCCTATTCCTTGTCAGCTGTGCATACTCCTGTTCATCACTTTGAGATGCTCTGGCTTTTGTAGTGCACAGTCTGTTCGTTTCTTGGTATGCTTCCCTTTCTGCAGCTATCTCTCAAATTTGACACTTTCCTTCTAGGCATGATTATATACATATACAGAAATACACAGGTGCAGAAGATAGTAAACAATGAAAAATAACTGGGTAATGGAAATTATATTTCTTAATACAATGGGCAGAAAGTAAATAAGAAATTTTTAGAGAAATTAACTAAGTGTACAGATTTAAGTGAAATTTTTGAAGTTACTTCTGTAAGTAAATCATGAACTTACTTTTATCAGTAATTCCATCAACAACAAAAAATACAAAACATTGCAAAAACCAAATAAGAAATTTGTAGGCAAATTTAATGAAGTGTACAGATTGAAGTGAAATTTATGAAGTTACTTCTGTCAGTAAATTATGTATGAAATTATTTTCATCAGTAATTGTGAACTTCTTTCTGTCAGTAATTTGTTATTGTTTGTAAATAGCAATTGAAAACTTACAGTGAAAACAGTAGCGTCTGAAAAATGAAAGTGAAAACAACAGAGAGCTAGTGAGATTTAGAAAGAGAGAGAGATAGCTAGTTAGACAAATAAGATAGAAATAGATAGATAGATAAGATATAGACTGATAGATATAGAGATAGAGATGGATAGAGAGATATAGACATCACTGATGCTAGAAAACTGGAAGTAGATATTTTAAAAAACTTTCAATGATGTGAATCTAATATTAAAAAACATTTTTTTATAACCAATAGATGTAAGGGAGAAAATCAATTTCTGGAAGTTACTTCGCAAAGAGTATATTTATAATATAGATATATAGTATTCACCATATTCCCTTCCATACTGGCTAACTCTGATGAGTGTAAGGTTATATAATCAGATGGTTACCTAACATTCCATTGTATTCCTAGCATGAAACCGATTGGTAAGATCAGCTGTGATGGATATACAATACTGTACATTTCAGATTGTGTGTGTGTGTGTGTGTGTGTATTTGTCTCACTTTCTCTCTATATACTTACATATATATATGTATATATATATACACACATACATACATACAATCTGTGAATGGAACAATAAAAATATGCAAGACTTTTCTCAAGTTCCAAATGTGAATTTGTCTGTGTTAACTACATCCCAAAGATGGAGCTTTGTATCTTTGTTAGAAACCAGCTCTCTCCTCACTGGAAGATTTATAATAATTAAAAAATACAAGTGGCATACATATAAGCAATCACTGATGTGGGATTCTGAAGGACATAGCTATCTATCCTGTGCTGGTATCATGAAACATTCTGTAAAGTGCAAAATTATGAGGATCCTTTAGTCGTCTTGAGGATATGACACCTCATTGGTAATGGAGTCATGAAAAAAGCACACAGTACACTCTGTAGAATGGGTGGTGTTAGGAAGGCCATTTGGCTATAAAAATCAAACCATAAATGAAACACAAGCAGGATGCAATCACCCAGCCTGTTTAGGTGAGTAATAGCCTTCTGTATGTACTGACTCCAAGCACGGTGACTCATCTAACCTATAGAAGCATGGAAAGCAGATTTAAAATGATGACCCCCCCCCCCACCACCACACACACACATACACATTTATCTGTGTATAACACTTGACGACAACATGCTTTCCTATTTTTCAAAATCAATATTTTAGTGTGCTATAAAAGTTTTGAAATATGAATCTTCTTCTCTTTAACTGCTTCTGCTGTATTTAATACTTGTAGCATTAAATATTGTTAGTATTTAATAAAAACTGTAATCACTAAGAAGCAACAGAACCAACTCCACATGGAAATTGTTTAAGACATGCTGGACTGTGCAACCACAACTCAGACTTCATTTATCATGGGGACAAATTTCGCCAACACTCTCTACATACACAAATCCTCCATTTAAATGGAATGCACTGATTCTGTGCCTATTCCCACTTCACAAGCAATTTCCTGGATTGTTACTGATATGTCCTACATTATGATGACATAACTTTGTCGGCTGTGTGACTGGCCCATATGGCGTACCTCACTGACTAACCCTCCTTGCTGAGTCCGTCCACTATTTATCAGTAGTGGAACAGCCCACTTCTCACTTGGGAGTGTCCACCACAACACCTCCCCACTTTGAAATTTTTTTTCATATTCTGTTTCTTTTTCTTCCAAACAACAGAATTATTTATTTTCTTCAGAATGCCATAGGTAGTACCAGTCAACATTGTTTACCAGTAGTACTACTAACACATAGCAACCTGACTTAAATCCTTTATACGGGTTTATTATTATTACTTCTTCCACACAGAATTATATTTCTCTTCAGAATGCTACAGGTAGTACCAATCTACATTGTTTATTGGCAGCACTACTAACACATAGCGACCTGACTTAAATTCTTCACATGGACTCATTATTATTATTTTTTCCTTCCACACAGAATTATTTTTCGCTTCAGAATGCTGCAGGTAGTACCAGTCTACATTGTTTACCAGTAACACTACTAACACATAGTGACCTGACTAAATTCTTTTGAATGGATTTATATTATTTTTCACTGTGTGTAGATCAGTTCTGTGTTAGAGTTCCAGTTTTTCCAGATGTTTTTTCCTTTGGAATTTTTTTTCAAGTTTGTCACTGTGTATAGTTCTTCCATTTTAACACTCCTTAGAGTGTTCATAACCTTGTTACTACTGTTATAACAACACCATTATACAGTGGGAGGTACTGATATGTCCCACATTATCATGATGTAACTTTGTCTGTGTGGCTGGCCCATATGGTGTACCTCACTGACTGACCCTCCTTGCTGTCTCTGTCCACTATTTATCAGTAGTGGAACAACCCACTTCTCACTTGGGGGTGCCCACCACAGCGTTTACATGACTATTCACTGAACCTTCTCAATTGGCTCATTGTTTCAGGTTGTGGATGGCCTGCCTGAACATGCCTCACTCTCCATAGAGGTGAGGCAATATTGAAGCAGTTGTACCACTCCTTGATCTGAGTTTCTCCCATGGCATCATTGCCAAAGGCCTACTGAATCTTCTGGATGGTTTGAGCTTGAGTATCACCTAGCTTTTGGCAAAACTTGATGCAATATCTCTGCTCAATGTGTTCCATGAAAAGGAAAATCTGACAAGCACACACTACATGTCTGTACTCTAGGCATAACAGTCAAGAACTGATGTAGCCTACCTGCATGAAAATTTTCATGCTAATGCAGGAAAGGTGGCATTACCTTCCAATCAATGGATTTTGCCCATGCAGCATTAGTTTTGGTAGGGAAAAGAGTTGGATACATAAATATACCTCATATGTATGTACACACACACACACATGCATATGTACTACTTATGTTTTTTTTTGTTATTTAATCTTAAGGGTGGGTGAAATATTTTCAATACATCATTTCTGTGATCCTCTCACCTGAGTCTAAATCCAAGAGGGCATTGGTTCTTTTCCTTGTGTTGCATGTGAGCTGTCATGTTATTTCAAGCATGTGCTTGCTGTTGTGTGTGTGTGTGTGTGTGTGCATGCACACACACACACACACATGTAGTTGGTATGTATGTAAGCACAGCTCTTCACAGTCCATTTCTAATTTCTTTCTTCTTCTGTTGCAGTATTTTCAAGATCTTTATCTCTTTACTGATCTAGCTAGGATCTTAAGCATTCTAAATATTGTTGAATTACAAAATTTTGTTTATTTATTAATTTATCAATTTTTTTATTTCGATCTACATGTTCATTCTGCCATCATTTTGTTGAAGTATGTAGACTTAAGCTTAAGTCATTCACATATGAATGAGTGTTTTTGATTGATAGATAAAAGGCTCTACTACAGGTCTTGAACTATAATAGTGACAGAATGAACATTTAAAACAAACTTGCAAGTTAAATAATATCTGAACAGCTGAAATGTCACCATCATCATCATGTTTATATGATGATGATGATGATGATGAAGTTCAGAAAGTAATCATATTGATAATGCTGATGATAATGATGATATGATAATGAATACCATTATGATGATGATGATGCTGACATTGATATAAAATTTATTTCAGAAATTACTTACTATCATACATGAGGCCAGTCATTTTAGTCCGAGTAATGTTATCATATCGCTGAACTTCAAAACCCAGAGCTTGGAATCGTTCTTCAAGACGTTCAGCGTCGATATCCGTACCTTCTCTTGAATGTTGACCAGTTGATTCATCAAAGTGTTTATTGTTAATGATTATGAAAATTCCTCGCCTTTTATTGTTGAAGTTGTATTCCAAAGGATCTGATGGGGCCCCTGGTCTCAGTGACTTTTTATCTCCACTGTAAAATATAATTAATAACCGATAAATCATTTTTCAGTTAAACATGAAGTAGCTCATAACACATTAAAAATAATAATAATTATTATTACCAGTGATTTTAACAGTGGCATAAGGCCACAGTCAATTAAATCAACTGCCTTATTTAATAGCTACTTATTTTATCATTTCTGGAAGAATGATAGGCTGAATAAATCCGGGAGGTATTTGAACTGAGAATATACTGGGATGCAACAAAATACCAAAAGGCATTTAGCTTAACACAGTTAGTTCTATTAACTATGACTTGATCTTCCTCGGTGCTCCACCAATTCAACCAGCTACTATTTTTAATGATTTCCAGTAGAGTCACAAACCACATATGTTCCACAAAGTTCAATATATTGATGGAGGGAGTGAACTTATACACACACACGCACACACACGCATACACACACACACACACATACACACGCACATATATTATTATTATTATCATTATTATTAATATACATATATAGGCACAGGCATGGCTATATGGTAAAAAGCTTGCTTCCCAACAACATGGTTCGACTAAGATCCTTCAAGGCAGTGCTTCAGCATGATCACAGTCAAATAACTGAAACATGTAAAAGAATATCTAATTTGGACTCTCCCCTAGTTAAATGCGGCTTCTGCAATTTCTTGCTGAACCATAATACAGATGCTTTGTTTAAAGTGATCAAATATTTGTGCTCACATAAGCTCACTCCCTTCATCAAGCTGACATTGCCTGTACAGGCACACAAGTGTGCCAAGTATCAGATGTTGAAATAATTGCAGAGCATTGTGAAATGGAGTGTTTTGCTCAAGAACACAATGCACTGCCAGGGAATTGAAAGCCATGACTTCATGATTGTGTGATACACTGGGTCACACACATAATCTATCTCCATCTCCATCTTCTAAACACCCCACCCTTCCATTCTTCCTCATGCATCTCACCCACAGCAGGCCCCTCCACTCTCCTTCACATGCTTAACCACACATTCTCCATGCCCTCATATATCTAACATACCCACACCCAGCCACTCCAATTTCTCTCACTATCACTTGCTACAGTCATGTCTTCTCCATCTATAAACAACTTCCCTCACACTCCGATGGAACATCCTCTCTATCCTATCTGTACTACTTATACTTCCCCAATCACTGTTCCCTGTGAGTAGCCAACAATACATCTCCAACACCATCTTATTTCTCCCTCTCATTCTGTCCCTTTATCTTTCTCTCTCACCTTCCTTGTCCTACTGGGGTAACCAAGTATCTTCTCTATAGTAAGACAACTATCTCTGTCTCTATTATACTCTAACCTCTTGCCTAGCACACCATCACTTTCTTTGGTTCCACTGCTTCTCTCAACTGAGAGGGCTTTGTCTTGCAAGCTACTTGACAACACTACTAGTGTTGGTGCCATGTAAAATGCACCTGTGCTGGTGCTACATAAAAAGCACCAATGTTTGTGTTACAGAAGCACCCAGTAAACTCAGTAAAGTGGTTGTCATTAGGAAGGGTATCCAGCAGTAGAAACCATACCAAAATAGACAGTTGGAGCCTAGTGCAACTTACTACCTTCCATCAAACCATCCAACCCATACAAGCATGGAAAATGGAAATTAAATGATGATGATGACACACATAGATATGAATGCATTTGTATGAGTTTGTACAGATATATGTGTGTGTGAAATGTACTTGACAACATTGCTAGTACTGGTGAACCACATAAATGGTGATGTCTCTCTTTCAACCCAAGTAGGAGTTGCAAAGTCTAAGTGTAGGCTTTTTGGGGGTGGGGTCCTGAGGATTTCTGAATCTGGGGGATATGGTAATTCATTATATGCATCTCAAGATATTTATAACAATGATTACACAGTTTGCAGTAAGACCATATATGTTTCCATATAATTTTTTTTTTTTTAGTTTTGGCTTACTATCAAAATATATATCCTAACTCCTGGCATAATTTTCTTCTTAAGAGAGACTAAGCTACTGTTTTCATTTGTTATATAATCAAGAGTCTATTACATTTGCTGATTAATTTTCAGTATCAAGCCTTTTGGTAATAACTATTCATGGCAATGAATTATTTAAAAACGAGAATGAATTCCATATATACTGTCACTTAGACTAAGGCAATAAATTGTAAACTGGTTGAGTCATTAAAGTATTGGATAGAGTAAATTATAGTATATGCGTTGGCTCTTTACACTTTAAGTTCAAATTCAGTTAAGGTCAAGTTTGCTTTACATTTTTTGAAGTTAATAAATAATGCATGAGAGCAAGCTGGTAGAGTTGGACAAAATATCTTGTAATTTCTATTCTGAAGGCAAAGCCTTCAACAACGTTAGTGGTCCCTTGCTTTTACTTTGGGCAACATCAATGACATAGAGAGGGGAAACTTGCATGTATTGGTAACTGCTAGTTTTCCATACAAAACTTGTCCAAACCTGCATACTGAAAACAAACTAACCAAGGTAGAGTAATGATAAAAGAAAAAAAAAACATACAGGGCCCCTTACCACTGAGTCAGGCAAGGAAGTTATCTTCAGATTTGGAGAAAGTGCCTGACCCACAGGTTTGGTGGTGTTACGCTGGTCTAAAGATTAAATCTACATCTGAACAACATGAATTGTGTAAATGAGAGCCTTCTACACAATTCCTATGAACCTAATTTCATCCTCAAGTATTTTGTTGGCCAGAGGCTATGATAGAAGACACTTGTACAAGATGTGGAGCAGTGGGATTGGACTTGAAACCATGTAGTTGTGAAGTAAACGTTTTTTACAATACAAAGCAACACAACCATTATTGTTTCCAGTGTAATGTTTTTGCTATGTTTTTTTCTTTGCTGCTTTCCATTCTTGTATCGATGGCTGGTTTATTTACACCAACAGTCATTTATGCAGCTTCCTACCACAAGTGGTGCATAGCCTGGTGGTTAAAGTATTGAACTCATGATTGTAAGATCATGGTTTTGATTTCTAGGCCAAGTGGCGCCTTCTGTTCTTCAGCAAAATAATTCATTTCAAATTGCTCCTGTCGACTCAGCTATAAATGAATAACTCTACAACAGACTGACATCCTGTTTAGGGGGAATATTGTGGTCTCAGTCATTTAAATTCATGGAAACAATGTAACTGGCCCTATGGGGCATAGGACTTGAAACAGTACTTGTTTACTTTCTACCACATTCAAGTGTTAAGTAAAAATAGATCATCTTTCTTTTTGTCTGGTTATGCAAACTGCAGTTAGTAGTTCTGAGTCTTGCTCATGAGCCAAACAATTGCTATTGCAAGATATTAACTAACCATTTGTGGTCAGTTGTCCATGGCTGTAACCTTCCAGCCATTGTAACTCCCCTACATTAATAGGAAAACATTATGAATAATAAAAAAAATTAATGTAAGTCAACAGGAAAGCAACAATCATTATTTCCACAACCTCAGAAATTTATAAGATGTAAGATATATTAAGAAAGAAGCTTTTTTGCAGATTCTTAAACCTGTTAGTACAGCAGTCAAAATGTCAATAAAAGAACTGTTTGTCATAATTGCTGGAACCAATTATTCCAAACCAAAAGCAATAGAAAATATTTCTAACATCTATGGTAAAGCAACACGTACAAAACAAATGCAATGATCATTTTCCAAAGACATCCAGTTTTCTGACATTAAAACCAGATGCCACTTAAATTACAGAATAAATAACAACACTCCAGAATACCTCCTAATATCATTAATTTCAGTTATTTAAAAAAAAAATCAATGTTTCAGAGATTCATTTTCACATTTATTGTAATGAAATAAAAATATGTAATAGTTATTTGTAGAGAAAGAAAAATAAATAAAGAACAGATTGAAAGCTGAAAGTAACAGAAACTATCTACTATTCCAAGGGATCTACCAAGTAAAGAATTTTGGTTAAATACTTCTCCAGCAGTTGTCTGACTAGAGATCATGCATCAGTAGTAGTTCTCCTTCGTACAAAATCAAGCTGCATCTTATCTAAGACAACTCACTTCCTAATTAGTAGAGCTATAACCCTTTCTGTAACTTTTTTGATCTGGTCCAGCAATTTGACACCTCTGTAAGGCATTTTCTTTACTCTTATGAAACAATCCTGTATTACAGGGTGTCATATATTACCATTTCAATTGAAAAATCTGATAAAAAAAAGTGAATAACTCAGCAAAGTTTACTGGAAAAGGAAAGCAAACAAATAAAGTTTTATTAGAAACATCAAAACAATTCCATGTGGGCTCCATTGGTTGTATGTAACCTGCTGAGTTATTCTTATTTTTCTTCTTTCTAAATTTTAAAAATTAAAGTAATTTATGGATACCCTGTATATACTGTGTGCAGTACTACCATTGTTTACAATAAAGTAGTAGCAGGCAGCCCTGCAGCTAGATACATGAAAATGTACAAAGTTTGATCTATGAGGTTGTTTATCTTCAATTTCTGTAATTGATGTCTGTCAGAAATGATGAATAGGAAGAGAATTCCAGAATGCTGCAGTGCTGAAAAGGTAACTTTGAATAAAAGAACTTGGTACAAGAACTGGAGAATGAGGCTTGGCACAAACGATGAGCTTAAGACACAGAGGTAGCAGACTGTTCCAGGTTAAGGGAACAGAAATTTTGTAGTACCAATAGTAGAAACATAGGAATGATGGTACTGTTTTTAAAAGTGTTTGTAGTTCTATCAATTGCATGATTCCAGATATGCAAGAAGTACTCTGAAGTAGGTTATACATGTACTCTGTAGAGGTTCAGCAACTATTCAGAATTAAAACAACTTCTGGCGTCCAAAGAAAGATCCCAATTTTTGAAAATTTGTTTTGATTGTGTTATAAATAAATAAGATATATTTGTTTTTGAAATCTTATTTGAAATAACACAAGATAAAGATATATCAATAAAACTCTTACGGATGGTGGTGATAATGATGATGTCAAAGAAGAAATGCTTATCGTTATCATGCTGATTTGCTAATAACATATACTCACTATTTTAACACAAAATATTTATGTTCTATAGTTTATTCTATAAAATCTTGATTCTCACAGTTAACACTACATAGACTCAGTTCCCACAGGGAACACAGTATAATTTTAATTCTTGCAGTTAACATAATATAATCTTAATTCCCACGTTATATAATCTTAAAAAATTCCCATATAATCTTGATTCTTATAGTTAACACTATATAATTTCAATTCTCACAATATATAGTCTCAGTTCCCATGAGTAACACTGTATAATCTTAATTCCCTCAGTTAACACTATATAAACTTAAACAATTCCTGTAGTTAATGTTACGCAACCTTAATTCTCACAGTTAACTTAATACCTAGTTAACACCATATAATTCTAACTCATACAGTTAACACTTTCTGAAGTAACAAGGTCCGTTATCCATCTAAAGAAAGTCTCTAGAATTTGCAAGAAGAGTCTTGTGCCAAAGAAATGTAAGGGAAAGTTACAAATAGAACCAAATAATGAGGAAAAAAATGATTAAAATGAGAGGATATTTGATGACAATCATATGTTGATGGCAACATGTTAAAAGGTGACAAGTTGATACTATTTTTCGGTTCTTGCAATCTATCATTTCTGCTAATTCAGCCTCATTTTTTAAACGTTTTGAGTTACTGATCTCTTTTGGTTAATTATAATGACCATTGAATCACAGTAAGTTATTGCTACTTTATCAATCCAGGAGGAATAACATGTAAATTTGTCTTGGGTTTAAAACTCAAGAGAGGCAAAACTAAATACAGGTACACCTTTAATATCACCTGCTGCTGTTTCTGACAACTGGGTAACTTTTATGCATAAAAGGAACAACTAAGATAAATACAAATCCCCTCTATATATTGGTATTATTACTATTTATTTATGAAAGACAAAGTTGGATGTGGTGCAACTTGAACTCAAAATATAAAGTAGTATTTTAAATAGTGCAGGGTATTTTGTCTAATGCTCCAACCACTCTGCTAATCCTTCAACCTTTTATGCCTCTCAGAAAAAATAATCTAAACATTGTAATAACATTAAAATAATCTAACACCTTTAAAAGGTCTTTAAATTATTGCATTGATTACACACACACACACACACACACACACACACACACACATTATATATATATATATATATATGTATATATATTATATATATATAATGTATATATATATAAATATATATATATATGTATATATATTATATATATATAATGTATATATATATAATGTATATATATATAAATATAAATATATATATGTATATATATTATATATATATAATGTATATATATATAATGTATATATAAATATAAATATATATATGTATATATATTATATATATATAATGTATATATATATAAATATAAATATATATATGTATATATATATATATATATATATATATATATATATATATATATATATATATATATATATATATATATATATATATATATATGTATATATATATGTATATATATATGTATATATATATGTATGTATGTATGTATGTATATATATATATATATATATATATATATGTGTGTGTGTGTGTGTGTGTGTGTGTGTGTGTGTGTGTATATAATCTATACTATAATAGAGAAAGCTGCTTATTAATTAGGTATGTAACAATTACTAAAAGTAGTAAAAGAAAGCAATTATTAAAGGGTTGACTGTCTGGAAATATTTTTTAAAATTCATGTTCTAAGAAATTTCCTATAATTTTAATTTCTCAAATTAATAGAATTTTTTAAACTCCAATTTTTTGCATATTTAAATATTCATTGCCTTCACTGCATCCAATTCTTCCTAAATTTAAATATTTGTTGCATTCACTATGGAGTATTCCATTTTTATTTGCAAAGTCTCACTTTCTCTTTTAATGTTTTCATTCTAAGTTTTAATTCGCTATTTGGAAAACTGACAGTTTATTCTATTAATGTATACATAATCTAAAAACATTATTTATTGAATGAAATTTTTTTTAAATACCCCTATAATTTGGGTTAAAAAAAATTTAGAAGTGATTTTGTTGTTATGGCTGTTTGGAACACTATAAGCCTTACAATAATAACAATCTGGACCAAGTTTGGCCATTTTCCCTTTTCACTCTTACATGTATCGATGTTTTTTCAATATTTTTCTCCCATTAAACATATTTTATGAAATGATGATGCCGAAGTAACACACGTGTAGGCCATTGGTGGAAAGAAAACAAAATAAATTGTAATCTAAATTTTTACCACCACCGTCGCTTTGAAACCGCGACCTGTGCACTGACGAAACTTCATGCTGCATCACTTTTGTGAATTTTTTTAAGTGAATAGGTCACAGTTTCAAAGTGGCAAAAATATTTTGACACAAATTAAATTTAAATGTTGAAGTGAAACTAATGCGAGGCAGAGAGTGGAGTTGCAAAAAATTCATAATTTCTCAAATTTTCTTTTTTATAGCATATAAATGTATTCATGGAGAAAAATATTGAAAAACATCAATACATGCAAGAGTGATAAAGAAACGAGGAGGGTTGTCTTTGGATATGCTAGAAACAACAGCCAAATCGCCCTTAAATCACTTACTTTTCCGCTCTTCCCATGGTTCTGAAGAGCAAAAGGAAATTGGCCAAAATAGGTCTAGAGTGGGATGATAAGGGAGGGGGTGCAAAACAACAAAAAAAAGTTTACAAAACATTTTTCATACAGATGCCCCCCACCCCATCATTTCGAAGTCTGGTTTAAAAAAAAAAAAATGAGAAAAATCCCAGAAAAAATTTTCTCTACAATTTTCTTTAAAATCGTAATCTATGTCGTTTGAAAGGGATTTGTATAAATTTTCATTAAAAGATACCCATCTTCCTGAAAGTTATGAGGAAAAAAAGTCAGATCGTGTGAATTTTCTAAAACTCTTCTCTCCACCCCCTCGGAAAAATTCTTTCTCATAAATCCCTATATATACTCTGAAGCTAAACGTTTAAGCAGTATTTGTAGAAAATTTTGTTAAAACATATCCATTTTTCTGGATATTATGAGGCAACAAAGTGAGGGGCAAATACATCTGTAGTAATACCCTTTTATTTATATGATTTTTTCATTTCATGTTTATTTCATCCATTGTTTACAATGTTGTCTCTCCCCACTCTCTCTCTCTCTCACATACACACACACTGCAAAAGCTTAGAGATGGGCTGCTGAATTGTAATCTCTATGTTGCTTTGAGGGGAAGGTAAAACTTGACAAATTGCTTCTCCCTCTGATGCTGATCTACCGTGATGTTTGTTTAAAAGAGAGAGATTATGACTGATAAAATAATGAAAGCAATATTTACTAAGCAAGTGAGTACTATTATTCAAAGAAATGATTAAATGTAAAATATAAAAATTATTAGAATTAGGAATCAAATTTGAAAATATTATTAAGGGGCTAGCAGAAAACTGCTCAGAGGGCAGTCTTTCTGCTAGTCAGTGCAATCATTTAAAGACTTTTTTTTATGCATATGCACACACATATAAATATATATATACACACACACATACACATTTACAAACTACAATAAAAATTGAATGATGGTATTTCTAAAGAAGGAAAAAGTAATGGAAAGAAAACAAAGAAATTTTACATCATTTAAATCAACAATGCCTTAAAGAAACTGTTATTCCATTTGGCAATTGAGTAATGATTAACCCACCGAAGAGATCATTTTTATATTTTTCATAAATTTGCAACATTAATTTTCCTGTAACACATAATTTTATAATTAAACCATAAAAATATTTAAGTAAATAAATAGCATAATCTTTTTTGTAATTAAACTTTAAACTCATCTAACTAAAATACTTTGGGGTAAAATAAAGAAATTTCAAATTTGTACTTTGATACATGAATGAGTTCCCTATAAATGGTAAATTTCAAGATATCAAATAATTCCTCCAACAGAAATATTAATAAACAGCAAATGTGAGTTTAAGGCTGTCATTATATTCTAGAAAATGAAAGCAGAACTTATTCCATTTTACCTGCTCATATTTTTGTGTTACTTACATCTGAACAAATGAAAAATCTAAATAATAGTTAAATGTAGCACAATGGAGTGAATTAGAGTTGAAATCTATGCCAATTAATGGAATGCCTTTTCTCTGTATGAGTTTTCAATTGGCAAATTACAACTGACTCCAACGAATGTCTTTTTGTAATTGTTCTGTATATTTCTTCTTATTTTATCTCCTAAAAATCATTTTCTTAAAACACATTCTCTTCCTCTTTAGTAGCCAGAGATATTTATGAATCATGGTCAACCATTAACAATTCCATTATCACTGATATTATCTGTCCAATTTGAGATATTAATGCAGAAATCAAGCTGAAACAGTATGTTGTTGATTTCTTTATTGTAAAATATTAAACATTCGAACCATTCTGTTCTATTTCAAGCTGTCTACACTGTTTTATTATTAATAGTTGAAATCACTTCTAACTGAAACAATACAACACTTTAATTCTAGTTTCATACAAGAAATAATTGCATCACACTTCACTAATTTTGTAAAATGAACCTACTTTAAAAGCTCTTTAAAACAGCTGTCACATTTGTGGATTTGTATTTATTCAAATTGATGTCTGATATTAGAATATCCCCATCATTATTTTAACATTTATTTTTCTTTGTTGGTATGGGTTGGTCAGGTTTGCAGTAGAGCATATCACAAATTTGTGACCTCATTTTGAGTCTTTGCTATTAAAAATTGTGAGAACCGATACACTTGGTCCAAAACCACTTGCTTTCAGGATGGCTTCCAAGTAGCAATGGTCAACCCTATCTAATGCTTTCAATTGATCCAAATTGATCAGAGCACCCCTGAAGCCAGCTTTGGTCCCTGCCCTCTCTGTGATCATCATCATCATCATCATCATCATCATCATTTAAATGGTTTGACTAAGGACTTGTGAGCCAGAGGCTGCACCAGGCTCAATCTGGTCTGGCAAAGTTTCTACAGCTGGATGCCCTTCCTAATGCCAACCACTCTGGGAGTGTAGTGGGTGCTTTTACATGCCACTGGCACGAGGACCAGTCAGGCAGTTCTGGCAATGACCATGCTCATGCTCAAAAGGTGTTTTTACATGCTACCTGCATGGGAGCCAGTCCGGTGGCACTGGCAATGACCACGCTTGCATGTAGCTTTTCCCGTGCCGATAAGGCAATGCTGGCTACGATCATGCTCAAGTGGTGCTTTTCTTGTGTCACCAGCATGGGAGCCAATCCATGGCCCTGCAATGGTCATGCTCAGATGTGCTTTTAATGAGTGCCGATCAGGCAGTGCTGTCATCAGTCACATCAGCGATTTTGGTTTGATTTTGGCCTTGGTAAGGCCCAATGTTTGAAGGTCGTGCTTCACTACCTCATCCCAGGTTTTCCTGGGTCTACCTCTTCCACAGGTTCCCTCAGCTGCTATGATGTGACACTTTTCCACACAGCTGTCCTCATTCATTCACAACACATGACCATACTAGCGCAGTCGTCTCTCTTGCACACCACATCTGATACTTCTTAAATCCAACATTTCTCTCAGGGCGCTTATACTGTCGTGTATGCACACTGACATTACACATCCAGCGGAACATACTGGCTTCATTCCTTGTAAGCTTACGCAGGTAGGAGCTCTCTGAACTTTGTCCAGGCTATTCTTATTCTAGCAGCTACACTTTCAGAGCATCTACCCCTGCAACTGACTTGGTTACCTAGGTAATGGAAGCTATCAACTACTTCTAGTTTTTCTCCCTGGAATGTGACAGAAGCTGTTTTCTGCACATTTATGGAGCATTTGCCACATACGAAAACTATCTTCCCAGTTAGCCTCCCTTATGTGTCCATAGTTTATACTGGGTACATCTTATGGAGTTTCTACCTATGCCTTTTCTACAGATTGAGCAGAGCCATCTACCTGAAGGGATTTGTGGTTTGTCTGCCTTCCTACTTATTAAGACTTTGGTTTTAGCTAGGTTGACTCTAAGGCCCTTCGATTCTAATCCTTGCTTCCACACCTAAAAATTTTCCTCTAGTTCTTATAGTGACTCAGCAATTAGAGCAAGGTCATAAGCATAGAGGAGCTCCCAGGGGCATCCTGTTTTGAATTCCTGTGTTATTGCCTGGAGGACTATGATGTATCACATAAAGTGGAGGTTGTCGTGGATAGACCTACTCAGGTCTGCGCTTCCCAGACCAGGCTACTGATGACAAGCGCCAGACTTTTCACAAACACCTTTGTATGAATATTTGTGTTTTTCCCTACTTCCTGCATCAGCTTGCTGTTGCTCTTGCAAATGACTGTGAAGTTGATGAGGTGTTTGGGTTCTCTACTAAGTTGTACAAGTTATTCTTGCGATTGTTGTTTCTCTTTGTGTATTTGTTTCTGTTTTGGTGCTTTTTGTAGTTGTGTTTGAATGAGTGTGCATTGCTTTTGTTGTTGGGATTTGGGTGAGTGTGTTGGTGTTATTGTTACTGTAGCTGATGGATTAGGTGAATTTTCTTTGTCCTGTCTTTTCACTTTCAGCTTAGGATGGCCGTATCTTCTATTTTACTGCTTTTTCCCAACAGAAAATAGAAGGATGGCCTTCTATTTTTCTGTCTTTCCTCAACACAAGTCCTTCTTGGGGGATTCAATTCCTCCTCATCGCATGATAAGGCTTCTGAATCTCCAGTGGTTGTAATAGTGAAGCTTAAATGTTATTGTGCAACAGCCTCTGTAATTGTAAATTTTGTTCCAGGTTACTACTTTTCACTCGTAAACTATGTTCTAGATTATTATTATTATCATTATTATTATTATCATGGCCATCAGCTGAGGAAGCTATGCTTGACCTCAGCTCCATATTTTGTTTTTGAAAATCATCATGGTGTATCTGTGTCGCCCATCTGTGGTGATGTTTGGGCATTGCTTGTTTCCACCACTACAGTTCTTGGTGTCATTGTGGTGGTGGGATTCTGCTGTTGAAGATGTTGTTTTAATGGCTGTTGTTGCAGCTTTTGGCCTTTTTGTAGTTGTGGTGTTGTTAGCAGAGCCACTGTTCCACAAACTCCATTTTGTTGTTGTGGGCAGAGGGCCCTCAAATGTGTGTTAAACTCACAAGTGTAGCACCTACACTTTCTGCCTTCCACCATGACTTAAGAGTCGTGCTCCTTTGGGCAGCTCAATAAGGTTGGGGACCTTGTCCAGGGATACCCGACCAGTTCTCCCAAAATTTTTTAATTTCTAGAAACGAATCTGGGCCTTTGACCACAGTGCATGCCACTAACCACCAAATGTCTAATTCTGGTGGCACATCTGATATATTAACTTTCACCACCAGCTGTCCAAGGTATGTGGGAAGAAGAAGATCCTCATGTTTGCATTGAGTGTTTTTGGGCCAGTGTCTCTGTGAGGAACCTCACTTCCACAGAACCATATTGTCTTCCTCATGTGAGGAAATTAATATCAGTCCAAATGACTTTCAAGCATTTTTCTACTTAGATGTGTAACATTGAAAATTTTCCTCATTTTTAGCAACATACATCTGTATTTGATGGTCCTTCTGGCTGTCTTCTCCATCAAATCTGAAGGGATAGCAAGCTTGGTTTTCCTATCCCCTCTATTAAGGAGTTTTTCTGCTTCACTCAGGAACACATGTTTTCCTTCCAGAGAAATTGGGTCCTGCAGTTTTGTTACTCCTGCAAAGGAGTTGTTTTTATCATTCCTGTTATTGTTGGTGTTGATTATATAAGTTTTGCTGCTGATGTTGATCCTGTTATTGTTGGTGTTAGCCAGAGCCAAAATGAAGCTTTTGCTTGAGGTGATGTTCATATTATTGACCAAAGTTGCCAAGCTACTTGCTGACGGTGGTGTGGGGTGGGGGAATCATTTATATTGTAGCTATGCTGCTTATTTTTTCAAAGCTTTGTTGTCATTGCTATTGCTGCTACTGTTGCTGTTGTTGTTCATAGTGGTTGTGGCAGAGGTGATGGCAGCAATGGTATCAGAGGTGTTGTTGTTTGTGACTGGGATGGTCATCTTGTTTTGCCAACTTGATTGTCTAGTAGTCAGGTGAAGAACTGTCACCTTCTCTCATTTTTGTGGTTAGACACTCCTCTGTCGCTCCCCCTCTCTCATCCATGACTGAAACTCCCTCAAAACTATTTGTTGCTGCCATTGAGCAAAATTCTAAATTTTTCCATGTGGAATAAAAAATGGAATAAATTTGATAAGTCCCCAAGAAATAAGGGGACTTTTAACAAAAAAGGAACTCACTAGCAGAAGAAGGATCCCTTATTCTCCACCCTGGTTGAAAATGACAGGAAAGTACTGCTATTTTCTGGAGAAAACTGATGATTTTCAAAAACAAAATATGGAGCTGAGGTCAAGCGTAGCTTCCTCAGCTGATGGCCATGATAATAATAATAATAATAATAATAATAATAATAATAATAATAATAATCTAGAACATAGTTTATGAGTGAAAAGTGGTAACCTGGGATAAAATTTACAATTACAGAGGCTGTTGCACAATAACATTTAAGCTTCACTATTACAACCACATCTCATCATTCAAACACAAAAATAAGGAAAATGTGACATCACTTAGCAAGCTAACGTGGCAATTTAGGGAGAAAAAGACAGAATATGAACCAAAATTGTCAATCCTAAGTTGGGCAAAACCATATGAAATAGGAAGCAGATATAAACTTTGCCTAGCGGGGTCACTCCTAATGCATTCGTCAGAGAGTAAATTTATTAACCATAGGCAGGAATTAGCGATATGCTATAAGCTTTTCTATAATAAATCCTTCAGCAGGTTTTCTAGATAACTTTAACACTACAGTGAGAAACATTGGTCAGGATGGATATGATGCCTAAGAAATAAATATGAATTACCTAACTTATATGTATATATGCTTTTTTATATCATTAAATTTTAAAATCTTCTGCATTTTAAAAATTTTATTTTATTCAGCTATTTATTTTTTAATAATTTTATTATTTTTATTGGTGTTATTATTGTTGTTGTTTTTTTATTATTATTATTAGTAGTAGTATCGTTATTATCATTATCATTGAGCTGGCAGAATTGTTAGCACACCCAGTGAAATGCTTAGTGGTATTTTGCCTGTCTTCACATACTGAGTTCAAACTCCTCCAAGGTTGACTTAGCCTTTCATCATTTTGGGGTCGATAAATCAAGTACCAGTAAAACACTGGGATTGCTGTAATTGACTGGTCCCCTCCCATAAAATTTCAGGCTTTGTGCATATAGTAAAAAGGATTATTATTATTATTATTATTATTGCTTTAATATTACCTTTTATTCTGTAAAATTCTTATAGTTCTTTTAATTTTTAGTTTAATGTTAATTTTAGTTTAAATTTTAATCCATAATCTATTTAGTCATTTAAATTTTTTAAACTCCTTTAATGAGTTTCATTTGAAATTACATCCAGCCGCCACTGTTATTTGACTTTAAATAACTCAATTCGATTTTATCTTATTTCAACCTCACATTTCTCAATCTATCAGTATTTTATATCTTAGCTAACCAAAGTTTTCTCAACCTTTCCACCATAATATGATTATTACTGATATGTCATTCATTTTCTAATACAATTCCCGGATCTTTCTGAATTGACGGGCACCACTTTTCATTTATGTTTTATGTAGTGTTTTTGGTATCGAAACACTTTCAAACTTCGTATACTTGTATATTTTGTGTTATAGAACAGATAAAAATTTTTGTATTCGAAGTTATTTCATGTAAAAAAATTGTCGTATTTCGGTAATTTCAACCAATCACTGACGTCTATTGCTATGAAATATAAACAACATATTCTAGCGGTGTAATGGGATCTTTTCCTTAGAATAAAATTAGTGCCGTTGTTTGTCAACAACAACTATCGGCGGTACTGTTATTTATAACATCGTTCGTGCATTTGTACTGGTTTTAGCTCTAGGGTTTTAGGGTTAGGGTTCAGGTTTTAGAGTTAAGATTAGTTTTAGGGTTAGGGTTATGATTATTTTTGCCATAACCTAACTCATAACCCTAAACCTAACCCTAACTCTAAAACCCGAACCCTAACTTTAAAACCTGAACCCTAACTCTAAAACCCGAACCCTAACCCTAAAACCTTACTAGGGAATAACGATATAATTAACAGGGAATAACGATCTTGACACTGGCAAAAATTATTGTTTACAAAAACAGCAGTAACTGTATTCAGCTGAATAGACGTCAGTGATTGGTTGAAATTACAGAAATACGACAACTTTAACATGAAATAACTTGCGATGTAGACATTTTTGTTAAGAAAGCTAAGAGAAAAAGATGTTTTATATGACACATTCTACCAGTATCCCAAGTTTGAAAGTGTTTCGTTAAGAAAACAAGTGGTGCCCGTCAATTCAGAAAGATCCCAATTCCCTTGCTATGCATGGGAGTACTAATGACTGTAAATGGTCATGTCAAAATTTAACACATTTGGAGAATAACCTAAAAGCAATGCAAATATGTTCACGTGTGTTGACCTGATTATATACACTAATGTTTTATGAATGACCTTTTCCCAAATTTCGGCCATTTTATCCCCATCTTCTATTGAGTGACCCTTTCCTCTATTCTTTCTATTTCTTCCTCTCTTTCCTTTTTTCTCTTCACCTAAATACTTCCTTTCCAAATTGTAACTTGCCTTCCCTTTCTTCTTTATCCCTATTTCATTTGACTCTTTCTTTCTCTTTCCCTCCCTCCCCCCTCCCCTATTCTTTCAGTGTTCTGCTTTGTAATAAGCAGAAATGGCTCTGACGAAAGTAGCATTAACTTTTTAGCATTAATTTTCTTCAATTTTTCTCAACTGATCGATAGACCAATTGAATAAACCTCTCAGTAATGTACCTATAATGACTACTGGAAACAGCTGTAAGCCAAATTTGCTCAAATAAACGCAAAATATATAATGACCTTTATTTATACCTTGCCATACATACATACATACATACGTATGTACGTATGTACATACATACATACATACATAGTCTACTAAATCCACTCACAAAGGTTTGATCAGCCTGAGGCTATAGTAGCTGCCACTTACCAAGGTGCTGCACAGTGGGATTAAACCTAAGACCACATGGTTGGAAAGCAAGCTCTTTAATGACACAATCATGCCTGTGCCTATGATGAAATAAAAGTGGAACCTACTTTCAACCAAATAAATTTAGGTAGACAAAAATATGTGCTTTGTTCATTGCCTAGGGATACAACACTTAGCTGCGTTATAAAATCTGATATTGTAACTAAAGCAAGTAGTTGAGCAGCTGCCTTGTATGGCATTGTTCTTAAAGAGATGGTTCTTCACTATAGTTAGGTGATCTCAGCTCAGCCAAAAGTAATGACAGAGTTGGTGTAGATTGTAATGTTTGCAAAAATTAGGTGAAATTATTTCAATTCAATGGAAATTTAACAATGATGTAACCAAGCGCTCTCAATTTTAATAGAAAATAAAACATGAGAACTCAAAATAATTGGATTGTAAAGAGAAGAATGCATTTTTATGTTCATATAAAAGAATGATTTACTAAACAGTCACACCTTCATCCACTTCAGTCTACAATATCTAGTTCTCTCTCTCTCTCTCTCTCTCTCTCTCTCTCACACACACACACAGATTCTCTGTATTTTGTACAATTCTGTACCATTCTTTACATAAGCCCACTCTATACCCTCTCCTCTTCTGCATTAATCAACTCAGTTGTGTTACTCTGGATAATTAAAACCATCAACCCTTCTTCCCACAGGAACATTTCTCACTTACGTATTCTTTGAAGTTATCAGCTTACTAGAGCTTAAACCGATCCATTTTAAGCTACGTAATCTCAGATTTGTATAGATGATATTTTATAGTTCAGTTAAGAATGATTTCAAGAAATTACAAGCATTCTTCCTCTGTACACACATCAATAACCATTTTTCAGACTAATATGACAACATATGGCAACACATAACTTGTGAGGCTAACAAGTTTTTTGTTTCTTTTTAAATATATGTCACTTTGGGCAAATATCTTTTGCTTCAACTTTGGGGTTGACTGAAGCTTTGTGAGTGGAATTTGATAGATAGAAACTGTATGGAAGTCCTTTGGAAAGACTTACTGATTTTGAGTGGTAGACTTAATTTGTTCAACTCAAAACCTGGTCTTTGGATGCTTTTACAGGAACCATTCTGTTGCAAGTATTCAAGCCAACTCTTCAGTTTGAGAGTAATTTATAACAGTCATGGGATTTGACCTTCCTTCTTTGATACAAAAACATTGTTCATTTATTAACAGAAACTGAGTAGAAGTAACAGTAGTTTTAAAACATTCTAAAGAGAAAGAGAGAGAGAGAGAGAGAGAGTGTGTGTGTGTGTGTTGTTGTTGATTTGTTGCTCTGGATACTACAATAGTTATTTTCTCCAATGAGAGAGAGAGAGAGAGAGGTGGAATTAATCTGTGAGAAGAATAAAGACAATTGTATTAACTGTATTAACATTAAAACACACATGAAGAAGATAAGGGAGAGGTTTTGGAAAACTAGTAATAACTGTGATGAGAAAAAGAACTGCAAAACAGATAAAAACAGGGTAAAATTTCTTGATGTGTATAGACAATAATGGCCTGACAACTTTTACAGCAGGCAATATGAGGAGTATGCAAATATTTACTTTTTTTTTCTAGGATAAAGAAATAATACTTCTCTTCTCTAAATATTTTAGAAGCATTTTAAATACTACTTTTTTATAATGCATTTCAGTAGAGTATGTCTAATAAGTAGAGCTTTGTTTACAATAACGTTTACATGATTTTCAGGTTCTAGCATTATTTTATGACATGATAGTCACTTGAGTCAATGCTAAATCTAAGCAGTTGTCAAACAATCAGTTATTTCATATTTATTTATTTTTCTTCTGTTTTGTAATATTCAGTCAAGATCTTAATTGTTGTTGATGTTGTTCAGCCTTGAATCAGCTGACAGAGTAGACATATGACCAAAGGTATTCAAACTGAAACTATCCTGTCTAGTTTGTTTAACTCTTTAACATTTAAACCAGCCATATATTCTACTTGTTCTATATCAAAATTGGCTAGATCTGGCTTCTCACATCTACCAGATAATGTTATTCAAAACAAAAAATTGCATCATTGAAATCTTAAAATTATGATATAATGCATGTTTAATTCAAAACAATGTGAATAAATAAGAATTACATTTGACAGAATAGTCTGCTAAAAGGCTAAGCATTATGTAGAGCTAAAATATCTAATGTATCTTTGCTCTTTCACTGAAGATGTTTGTTAGAGAAGCACTGGTGGCTTGGTATGCCCTTTACTCACTGACTTAGACAAAAACATCAACTTTCTTCTCATTCTACATTTGGTAATGCAAGCCAAAGAAGGGGCATCCATGTGGTCAATTGATATTCCAAAAACAGCTACAAAATCTTTTCAGATCACATCCTATTCTATAAAAATAGTAAAAAGGGAGGATATTTGAAAAATGTAGCTTTACATAAAAAGATGTGATGACCATAGCTGAAATACTTTTGACCATAAGCCAGTTTGATCAAGGCTGACATAGAGAAATACAACACTAGTAGTATTTAGTCAATGTAATTCTAACTTTACTATAACAAATCTAAATTTTGAATTAAACAGTAGAACTTCATAAATACAGTTACTGCCTTTGTAGTAATTAATTTAGTATCCTGTCTGATTAACTCCTTACAATGGCAGAACAATCATTAAGAATGATGGACAAATAAATTACACTGAATAGATCAAACTAATCTCTAAACTTAATACAACACAATACATTAGGGTGGTCAGTGGTATTGTTATTTTGACTCCTTGGAAGGATTAAAGGCAAAGCATAATGTTGTGAGGTTTCAACTCAAATGTAAAATAACGAAATGATTTCTGATGGAAAGAAGTTATTGATTATAAATAACTGTAATATTCAAAAGATCTGCATATTTTAATTGAGAAAATAGAAGAAAAATAGAAGTGATAAGAACATCTGTATATTCCTCGCTGAATATCAAAGAATTCTTATAAAATTTTGTCTTCCCATAAAAGCAAGGAAAAGAAGTAAAGATAGTTTCTTACAGTGGAAAAGGTCAGATAACTGTGACTGGAACTGAATAAGCAATACTAATTGCAAGAAGTTTCTCTTTGTTATCTGTTTTATATTTATTGATCTCAAGAGAAAGATTGCTTTCAATGTTTAATGGTTTGTCGCTGAAAGAATGCCATAATATGCAAATTGTTGAGTTAGAAACGGAACCAACTATATATGCCTACCAGCCTGCCTGCCTATAATATATATCTTTATTAATATTTAGCAGAAAGTAACAAAATGACTCAAGGGCTGAGAGTTTTGAGTGTTGGCTCTTATCAAACTTTGATGATAATAAAAATATACATAAACTTATATTTTGAGTTCTAGTTTTCTTGTTTGTATCACCATACCTGTGTGAGTGTGTGTGTGTGTGTGTGTGTGTGTGTGTGAGTGTGAGTGAGAGAGAGAAAAAGAGAGAGAGAGAGAGAGGACACATGATCTAATGGTTAAGGTGTTGCATTCACAATTATGAGGTCATGGTTTCAGGTCCTAGGTCAGGTGGTGCATTGTGTTCTTGAGCAAAACACTTCATCTCGTGTTGCTCTGATGGAAAGGCTGAGCTAATGTACAGCATATACATTTTGATCACTATAAACAAAACATTTGTGTGGAGAGTCCATCATTATCATCAACTTATATATATATATATGTATAATAATATAGATTTAATCAAAAGATTAAATGTGGTACTTAGAATGTTTGAGGCACCAGAATTTGGTAGGATAAAAACCAAAAACAAAATCAAGAGATTTGGTGAATAAAATTTGAAGTTAAGCAACAAAAATTCAATAGGTTATAGCAGTACGTACGTTTCGTACTAGCTCCATTTATTCATGTAGTGAGAACACCACAGAAAAAATACAATGAAAATGTACTCCTCAGCTGCATAATGGAATTTCATTTTAGAAAGTCATTTTGAAGATGTTTGCAAAAAACAAGAGTAAGAGAAGAAAACACATCTCTATGCTGCTGTTTCACAGACAAGTGAATCAAACAAGAATTTAAAATCTAATTGGAGGGATAGTAGAAATTTCAAATTTAGAGGAAGGCAGGTTAAGTAGTGGTGGACAGCAGGTTAGGGGTAAATCAAGCATGAGAGAAAGAAAAAAAAAAAAAAAAAAGGAAATGGAAGGGCAATACCCTAAGGAGTGGTAAAAATTTGGAAAAAATTTAAGGTAAGGGAATTAAGGTCAAGGTATTAAAGAAATATATCTATTCTACAGTATAAATAGAATAATACAATGAAGCACTGAACTACTAAGTTCAAAACTATAGGGAACAATAATAATTAGAACAAGATAAACATATCCAGTTAAAATAAGATATAAATTAATGTGGGGTGGTATTATTTATGGGTAAAACTATAATATTAATGGCCAAAATCCAAACAGAAAGAAAGGGGGGAAGAGGAAAGAGGAAAAAAAAGGGAGCGGAATAGAGTTAGAAAAACAGGACTAAATTAAGAGAAATAAAGCTAAGGTTTTCGAAAAAGACTCAGAATAACTTAGAGAAAATGTAGGACTACTATCAGTGGGTTGGGAAAGGTTAAAATGTATTCTAAGTATATATTAAAAGTCATACCTCAAATAAAATGATAGAAACTAAATTAAAAAATTTAGTAAGATTTACTTTTTAAAAAATATTTACTTTTTAAAATATTTAAAGGTGCAGGAGTAACAATGCACACATAAAACCCTAAGGTCAGATCTATTGTTAATTAGATTAGGGTTATCCTTAAGTTTAAAAATTCAAGCTCACATTTTAATTTTATTTGTGGATCTCATGGTAATATGTCACATGCAAGAACCATATAAACTTCAATAAAGCTGTAGCACATTTTCTATCAGTGCTTGCAATAACAGTTTTTATGTTATTGAGTTTTATGTAATATGAGTTCTATTGCCCCAATATATATTTTAAGTTCATCATTGCCGTTTGATTCAACCTTCGTGCTGTAACAGTTTGAACAAAAGACGAGAATTGTTAGCACTTTGCATGCAGTGAATATTTCAAAAGAAAAGCAGGAGTGGTTTAAGCAGCTAATCATCAGAGATGGATAACTCTGAGTACTGGAAACTGGAGCCTTCCAGTCATCATATATATATATATCATCATCATCATCATCGTTTAACGTCCGCTTTCCATACTAGCATGGGTTGGAGGATTTGATTGAGGACTGGCGAACAACATGGCTACACCAGGCTCCAATCTGATTTGGCAGAGGTTCTACAGCTAGATGCCCTTCCTAATGCCAACCACTCCGAGAGTGTAGTGGGTGCTTTAACGTGCCACCAGCACAAAAGCCAGTCAGGCGGTATTGGCAATGGCCACGCTCAAAATGGTGTATTTTACGTGCCACCTGCACAGGAGCCAGTCCAGCGGCACTGGCAATGACCTCGCTCAAATGTCTTTTCACGTGCCACCAGCACAAGTGCCAGGAAGGCGATGCTGGTAACGATCATGCTCAAATAGTGCTATTTATGTGCCACTGGCATGGAAGCCAGACAGTTGCTCTGGCAACGATCATACTCAGACGGTGCTCTTAGCACTCCACTGGTACAGGTGCCATCACGATTTCACTTTCACTTGCTCCAACAGGTCTTTGCAAGCCGAGTTTAGTGTCCAATGAAGGAAACATTAGCATGGGTGCCAGTCGTCGAATTTGGTTCGATTTTGATTTCACTTGCCTCAACAGGTCTTCGCAAGTGAAGCTTAGTGTCCAATGAAGGAAAGGTATGCATAAGTGGGCTGGCTACACCCTTGGCAGAGGCCTCGGATTATGGTCTCACTTGGTTTGCCGGGTCTTCTCATGCACAGCATATTTCCAAAGGTCTAGGTCACAAGTTATTGCCTCGGTGAGGCCTAATGTTTGAAGGTCATGCTTCACCACCTTATCCCAGGTCTTCTAGGGTCTACCTCTTCCACAGGTTCCCTCAACCGCTAGGGTGTGGCACTTTTTCACACAGCTATCCTCATCCATTCTCGCCACATGACCATACCAGTGCAATCGTCTCTCTTGCACACCACAACTGATACTTCTTAGGTTCAACTTTTCTCTCAAGGTACTTACACTCTGTTGTGTATGCACACTGACATTACACATCCATCGGAGCATACTGCCCTCATTCTTGCGAGCTTACACAAGTCCTCAACAATCACGGCCCATATTTCACTGCCATGTAGCATGGCTGTTCATACACATGCGTCATACAGCCTGCCTTTTACTCTGAGTGAGAGGCCCTTTGTCATCAGCAGAGGTAAGAACTCTCTGAACTTTGCCCAGGCTATTCTTATTCTAGCAGATACATTTTCAGTGCACCCTCTCCCACAACTAACTTGGTCACCTAGATAGTGGAAGCTATCAACTACATCTAGTTTTTCTCCCTGGAATGTGGCAGAAGTTGTTTTCTGCACATTTTCAGTGTTTGTTGCTCCTGAATATCTGCCACAGACAAAAACTAACTTTCTAGTTAACCTTCCTTTGATATTGCTGCACCTCTTACGTGTCTATAGCTTACACTGGGTACATCTTATAGAGTTTCTACCTATGCCTTTTCTACAGATCGGGGTTTGTGTTTTGTCTACCTTCCTACTTATTAGGACTTTGGTTTTAGCTAGGTTGACTCTAAGGCCCTTTGATTCTAGTCCTTGCTTCCACACCTGAAACTTCTCCTCTAGTTCTAATAGTGACTCAGCAATTAGTGCAAGGTCATCAGCATAGAGGAGCTCCAAGGAGCAAGCTGTCTTGAATTCCTGTGTTATTGCTTGGAGGACTATGATAAATAGGAGGAGGCTGAGGACTGAACCTTGGTGGACCCCTACCTCTACCCGGAATTCTTCACTGTACTCGTTGCCAACCCTCACCTTACTGACAGTGTCTCTGTACATGGCTTGCACAGCTCTCACTAATCATTCTTTTATCCATAGTTTCCTCATTGACCACCAGATAAGGGATTGGGGGACCCTATCAAAGGCTTTCTCCATGTCAACAAAAGTCAGGTACAGAGGTTTATCTCTATATATATCTTTATATTTATCTTATATATATATATATATATATATATCATCATCATCATCATCGTTTAACGTCCGCTTTCCATGCTAGCATGGGTTGAACGATTTGACTGAGGACTGGTGAAACCGGATGGCAACACCAGGCTCCAGTCTAATTTGGCAGAGTTTCTACAGCTGGATGCCCTTCCTAACGCCAACCACTCAGAGAGTGTAGTGGGTGTTTTTACGTGTCACCCGCACGAAAACGGCCACGCTCGAAATGGTGTCTTTTATGTGCCACCCGCACAAGCCAGTCCAGGGGCACTGGCAACGATCTCGCTCGAAAATCCTACGGGAGCCAGTCAGGCAGTACTGGCAACGGCCACGCTCAAAATGGTGCATCTCATGTATATATATATATATATATGTGTGTGTGTGTGTGTGTGTGTGTATGTGTGTATGTGTGTGTGTGTATATATATATATATATACATACACACACACACACACATATATATTATATACATATTGTTTTATCTTTTATATTTTACATGTTTCAGTCATTGAAATGTGACCATGTTGGGTATTGCTTTGAAGAGCTTAATCAAACAAATCAACCCTAGTAATTATTTTTAAGTCTAGTACATATTTTGTCAGTCCCTTTTACTGACCTGTGAAATTCTAGGGATTTAAACAAACCAACACTGCTTGTCAGTCTGTAGTAGGAGGACAAGGCAAACACACACATTATATATTATGCCATGGGCTTCCTCACAATTTCCATCTACCAGATTCACTCATAAAAGATTGATTGGACTCAGCTATAGTAGCAGACATTTGACCAAGGTTCTGTACAGTAGGATTGAACCCAAAACCAATAGGAAACTCCTCGCATAACAGTGCTACTGAAGGACACTGCTAGTTTGAGATAAACTTTACAGGCATAGAAGTGCCTTTAGACAGGATAACCCAAGTTGCATGCACTACAACAAAACTGTAGTGCACATACCTGTGCAGCTTTGGAGCATTGCTGATTTGTGAAGTTATGTCAAACAGCTGTTATCACATGAAGGACAAACTGTTGCCTGACTGCCGATATTAAACAGGGCAGGGCAAGTAGTGTTCCTCTGTCCAATGGCTACAGTGAAAGAAGTAGTGTAGGATAAGGTTGAAAGGATTGAGGACAGATATTTTCCACTCTGGTCAAGCCCTCATCGATTTTTTTAAAGTTAAACTTGGAAAGGTAAGTGAAGGTGGAGAAGGAAGTGCTCTCTGCCAGTGAATTTGTCAAAAAGTGGGTGACTGTGGCAAAAATAGTTAGGGTGAATGAACCTACTCTAAGCTTTTACCTGTAGACCACAAAGGGCAAGAGCCTGTGATCTTGGTGGTCAGAGGGATCCTGGATCTGTGGTGTTCATTGACTGGTCCTAGTTGGAGGTTCTCTTATATATCAGGACTGCATCATAGATGTGTTCACATACTTTACACACTATGAACACTTTCATCTCATTTCCCCTTCCACTCCCTTTCTTTCCCTTTGTCTTTTATATAAACCCCTGCACAAACTGTAAACTGTCCTTTTAGTGTCTCTCATCTGATTTCCCTGCAGTAAATAAAAGAAATTTTTATTATTATTGTTTTTTGTTGTTGTTATCATTAGTATTTGGATAAAGGTTTTGTATTTGCATTTCCGAGTTGGTAGCTTTGATTAAAAACATACGCACACACACAGTCATCATCGTCATCATGTATTGTATGCCTGCAGTGTATTGATGACACTACAGCAAAAATCTTCCCAATTAAGCACAAGTTCTCCAGCCGCCTTTTCACTCTTGTCCTACCAGCTTGTGATACTGTCCATCCATTGCTTTCTTTGCCTGCCTCTTGATCTACTACCCTCTACTCTTTCTTCCATGATACACACATACACCCATGGAAACCACACATATATGTATATACATAGACCGCCATACTCAGTGCTTGAACCAATTATTCATTTTGACATTAAATTATTTTATTTCTTCCCACTGATTTCAGGTGAAAGGTAAATTCTTTAAATTGCCAGACATTTTATTATTTTTTATTTTAAAATTTGATTAAATCTATCAGAAAGTTCACTGAAATAGTTTTGTTTCCCTCATGTCTGTTTTACAAAATGAATAATAATTCCTAAATTTTTGTTTTACTTTAAAACATTTTTAATTTTATTTTGGTTGCTAAAAATTTATTGTACTTAATTCAAATTAAAATATCTTTTCTATTTTGAATTCTAAAATGTTTCTTTAATTATCATTTTTACCCCTTCTTATTAAATATATCAATTGCCAACAATGCAAAGATATCATAAAATCCTGATGCTCTTAATTTAAAGAAATTGTAAAATTATGATGTTGTACTTATTTTGAATTCTGCCTCAGTATTATTGTGAATTAAAGTGCAAACTGAGAAACTTTGGAAGCTCATTCCTAGCACCAAAACCTGCCAATGGACCTGCACATAATACCTGGAAATGGTATTCAATATCGTAAAAATGTTTCAATGTTTAAATTAATAAGGCATAGCAGAGAAATATAATTAGCTTGAATTCTTTGTGTTCTCATCATTTAGAATGAATGACAGAGTGACAACAGTCCATTAAATTTGAGTTTATCCAAGTTAATAAATTAGAATATTAACATTATATTGGGTAATATACTCTAACTGCTATGCCATGCCTGCACTCTAACATTGTTTTAAGTGAATATTAAACTGTTTTGTAATTAAACTGCATGCATGTGATTTTGAAGTGTACAAAATATCTTATATGAAATGAAACAAATACTATATATTTTATTTAATTTTTGATTTCAATGGCTTATACAAAACAGTTTTTACAAATCAATATCTGTAACACAAATAGCTTTTAAGAAATATTTCCTTTAGTGTTTATATTCTATTAAATGAACAATTCTATTTTGTAGGTTTGAATCCAATATCCATTATATAAGTACATGCACCAACTTCTGATGAGGATGAGGAAATGATTGATTCATTCTATGAAAAACTACAGAACACAATGAACAAATGACTAAAATGAGGACATAGTAGTCATTGTGGGCAACATCAATGCCAAAGTAGGAGACTTGAATAACATGCACTTTGTTCAGTCTTATTCATCCATCATAATCAAGCCCTGCCCAGCTGTAGTTAATGATATTTACCACCCCAAAAAAATACAGCAATGAGTTCACAAAAGTGCTTAAGTGGATACCAAACCCATGGATAACTGATCTGATGAAATTTCTGAATACAAAATGCAATCAGACTATTTTACAATGTTAAGATTGTCAATATCTAAACTGAAACAAACCAACTAAGCATCAGTAAAGCAAAACATGAGGGATACTGCAAAAAAGGAGGGAGCAGTTTCTTGCAATTTTTGATCCAATGTTGACACTTTTGATAGAAATGATGATCACAGTAATCAACATTAAAATAGAAGAAAACAGAGCAGGAATAGGAACCAAGAAACAAATTCAGTTTAATGAATATAGTGATTTCACATTCTGGTTCATAATGCTATTTATTTTCAAAATAAAGAAAAAACAGATGGTGCATATACCAAACCTAGTAGGGTTTATAATAAGCAAAATAGAAATTTCTCAAATAAATATTGAAAAAGTATTGTAAAGTATACTGAAAACACATTGAAAGCAGCTAGGCCCTGATGAGATCTTGGTTAGTTTACTCAAAGAGCATAATGTTTTGTTTCACTTACAACAAATGGGTTTTCTATCTATATGAATGCACTCAAAACTGTGTGTGTATGCAGCACTGGATTAACCATTATGCAAAATAACAACGTGCTTGCTTAGGGCATCAAAGGAATGATGGGCATCACAGAAATAAATGGTATGTGGTTGAAGGCACAAAAGAAATCACTATAAATTTGTTAGAATAATATTTGCTTTTGTTTGTATGATCAGAAATATAAATTCACAGTGTTCGTGGTTTCATAGTGAGGATCTGATCAAAGACTTTGCATTTAAAAAAAGTAGGAGAAACTTTTTTAAATATAAATAAATTGGAAGTGCAAAAAGATAAACATTATTTTTCTATCTTACTAGGCACCAAACTGGTAGAATCGTTAGATTGCCAGGCAAAATGCTTAGCGACATTTTGCCCTTTACATTCTGAGTTCAAATTCCAAGGCCAACTCTGCCTTTTGTCCCTTTGGGGTCAATAAATTAAATACCAGTAACACACTGAGGTCGATGTAATTGACTAGTCTCCTCCCCCAAAATTTCAGACTTTTATAGTTTGCTGTTGTTTATATTTTAAACTACATATATTTGGGGACACCAAAATCTTCTAAGTGCTTAGGGTCTCTATGGCACTTAATCCAACCCTGTGTGTATGACTGTATAGAACAGATTTTAAAATGCTAATGAAGATTATGAGCATAGCTGTGTAGGTAAAGGCATGGCTGTTGTATAAGTATGGCTGTGTATGAGAAGGTATGGTTGTGCAGTCAAGAAGTTTGCATCCTAATCTCATGGTTTTGGGTCTAGTCCTACCACATGACATCTTGGGAAATTGTCTGCTACTATAATCCTGGGTTAATTAAATTTTATGAGTGGATCTGGTAAACAGAAACTGAAAGAAGCCCATTATATATGTGCATTGTATGTGTTTTTCCTTGACTTGGCAGTGCATAATAGTTGTTAGTAAGTGTTAACCATCATACAAGTGACAACATTTGTTTCCAGTCTTCTATGAAAACATGGGAAACACAACCTTACTTGAAAAGAGGAAAGGCATCCAATCTTAGAAAATCTGCCTTAATGAATCTTGTCTGAGCATGAAAAAAGGTGGACATTAAAACAATGATGGTAACATCTATCTATCTATCTCTCCCCCTCCCTCCCTTCCTCCCTATCTATCTATCTATCTATCAATCTATCTATCTATCTATCCTTTATCTATTCATCTATCTATAGATAGATTGACAACATAGACAGACACATATATGACTGTGTTGTTGAAAAGCCCACTTACTTTGCAACCATGAGGTTTTGGGTCCAGTCCCACAGTGTAGCACCTTGAGCAATACCTCCTACTATGGGCCCGAGTCAACCATGCCTTATAAACAAATCTGTTAAAAGAAAATTGTATAAAAGCCTGACATGTGTGTGTCCCACCACTGCTTGACCACTGAGGTCAATTCGACCTCTTTCAAGGAGGTGCTCCAGGATAGCCAGAGTCCAATGACTGGAACAAATAAAGGCTATATATATAAAAGAAGAGTATATGATTGTGAATAAATCACAATTATAAGAGATAGGGTTATAAAAACCCTTACATGTCCAGAAATAGTTAAAACCGCTATAAGGCTATTATAACCACTCATATTATATCTCCTTAAACCATAAACGCTGTCAGCGAATGACATGACATAAAAATTCAAAATTTAAATAAAAAAAAAAGGTTAGTCCTCTATTGTAATTTCAAAGTTAGGAACCAAAAGTGGATCCATTCTTCTCATCAGGAGAACATTCCTGTACATAGAAATTAACACACAAAGAAACATACCTTAGGGCTTAACATGTGTCCCAACTGGTAAGAATAATGTGTCAACGTCTATCTACACAATTCAAATTCTGAATTCAAACATCATGCACAACATTTATAAGAACGTTTCCGTTTGTCGGACAGTTTTGTTTAGAATGGAACAAAATAAGGTTATATGCATAAATAAATATATGCATAAATAAAATATAGAATTGCTTTGATAGATATACATTATACAATAAAAATATGCAATTGCTTTGATAGATACACATTTGAAAAGTTTTTGGTTCATTGGTCCTTTCAACTAACGGTCTTTACAATAACAGGTTGCATGAAATTACAATTGTGGCTTAAAATCATATCATTATAAAAATCAAAGAAAACCTTAAATCAAAAATAGCTTATGTAGAAGGAAAAAAAGACCCGAATACCCAGGGTAAATAATTAATGGTAAAAAATAATAAATTTAAATAAATTAAAAGATATATTCGTTCAAAAAACCTTTCACAAAGAGCTAACATCCTAGAACACATATACATTTAGTAATACATACACATACCAAACAACCTATATATACATATATACACATATATACACTAAACATGGTGGTTGTCTACTCCTTATGCAGAGTTTGACCACCTCCTGTACCTACACCTTAGTACCATCATGGCATCTAATGTAGCTTTTTAAACCAGACAATGTTCTGAAAGGACACCCACATAGATTGCACATCCGATTTGGACCACCAAAAGCTGCAGAAACATGGCTACATACACATACAGACAAATATAGGCAAAACATAAATATAAACAAATGCATATATATGTATCCACACACACACACACATGCATGCGCATAATATCCTCCTTGTGTATGCTTATACAACCTAGTTGATACAGGCGAGAGAAAGAAAATAAAAAGAAAGTCAGAGAATAACAAGTGGTGGGAGAAAGAAAAAAGGAATATGATGAAGGGGAATGCAAGCAGGTTATTTTTTAAGCCGTTAATAGATTTAACATGAAAGGTAATTTAGAGAATGAGAAAGAGGAGAAAGAAAGAAATTAACAGAAAATTAAGAATGGTAAAATATTGTAAAATAGGTGAAAGGGAATTAAGTTTAAACGCGTGGAAACACATGTATGTAGAGGAAATGAAATGTAAGAAGACAGTTAAAGGTCGAATTTTATAGATTGGTAGAAATTACATATAAGAACTAAAGATATGTTTTTTGCCAATGTTTACAATGATAAACGCGTTCTTTAAACGTATTTACAAGAGTATTCTCTGAGAAAAGGATGAGAAATTGCTCCTTGTTACAGAGCAGATAAAAAGTTTATCTTTGTCATACGGGAAGGATCTAGATAGAATTTTTCATTCCAAGCTGAATTGTTTATTATGTTCCTTTAGAGACCAAATTAAGTTTTATATATATATATATATGTATATATATATATATAAGTCAGTAAATAGTGGGGTTGTGTTAACCGCACGTGAAGAAATAATAGGAAAAGGAAAAATAATAAGGCAGAATGCTAAACTGAAAGCATATTTTAATATAGATTTCTAACTGGCTTTCATTGAATGGCAAATTTTCAAGAAGAGGGAGAATGAAAATGTTTTTTTACAAAAAAGTAAAAAATAATATATAAAAAAAATAAATTATAGAAAAATAAATATACCAATACATTATATTGTCTTTGAGCTTTTAAAGTTCAATGGTAATCCATGTAGATGATAGTTGGAAAAATAAGGATGCATGAAATTGAGAGTTGTGTTAGGTTTAAAAAAAGAAAAGAGGCTAAAGGTTTATGTGTTAAGCAGGAAGTGTGGTGTCAAAACAGGAAGTGTGTGTAAGGGAAGACAATTCTGTAGGTTTTATACTCTTTAGTTGGAGTACTGGACTCTTTGTCAACAGGAAATTTATGTCTGTTCATAGAGAAATATGGTCACTGAGGGGTTTGTATGTTATGAAGTGGTTGGAATTTCTCTATGAAAAGATTCTCCTTGTTGATTCTTTCTTGTGTGGAGATTCTGTCTTTACATTGATAGAAAGGGAATATAAGGAATTTTGGGTTTTTGTTTCTGGTGCAAGAATCTATGTGGCCATATATATATATATATATATATATATATATATATATATATATATATATATATATATATATATATATATATATATATATATATGTATATATATATATATATATATATATATATATATATATATATATATATATATATACATATATATATATATATATATATATAGAGAGAGAGAGAGAGATGACAAGAAAATGGAGGAAAAATAACAAACAGAAGTGTGTCTTTTGCACTAGTAAGCCATTATCAGAGCGTTGTTGGACACCCTGCGGAACAAAAAAATAAGACGTGTCAAAGGGTGGAGGAACTACAGCATAGCCAACGGCCATTCAACGTGTGTTTGTGTACGTGCGTGTGGAGTGTTTTTGTGTGTGTGTATTGTATATATTGCATTTTAAACTCTGTGTGTGTGTGTATGTATTGTATATATTATATTTAAACCTGTATGTGTGCATATTGTATATTATGTTTTAAATATATATATACATATATATGTATATATATAAATACATATATATATACATATATCTACCTATATATATCTATATATATACATATATCTACCTATATATATCTATATATATACATATATCTACCTATATATATATATATATATATATATATATATATATACATATATATATATATACATATATATACATATACATATACATACATACACATATATATGCATATATATATATATATATATATATATATATATATATATATATATATGTACATACACATACATACACACACACACACACACACACACACACACACACACACACACACACACACACACACACACATATATATATATATATATATATATATAATTAAATTATTAAAAAAAATATGGCAAAAAATCATATATTAATTAATATCGATTAATTACCAGGAAGCTAGCACATTTAAAGAATCAAAGAGATTCAGAAACAGTATCTGCAATCTCAGGGGATTAAAGTACATTTTTATATATGATGTTGACCACTAACGTGGACATTCAATGTGCTAGAAGAGAAATAGAGAAATAGACAGTCGGTAAGATTGTTAAATTTGAAACTGGTACCTGTTTAATAATGTTCCTTTTCGGTGATTTTAAATGTCTTGCCCGCTTACGTTTTGGTATCACGCTATTTTTCATGTTGAGAACAATTTAGGTCTTATTAGACACAAGATGTGATCTATTTCTAGCACATTGAATGTCCACGTTAGTGGTCAACATCATATATAAAAATATATATATATATATATATATATATATATATATATATATATATATATATATAAATATATATATATATATTTATAAAACAAAGTAAAGTTGTAAGATACCGCACGAGTGGAAATATATATGAAAGAAGGATTGAAAATGCAATTTTAAAGATGTTTATTCACTTTACAGGTTTCACTTTTTTCAAAAAAGATTGTCAAAAGTAAAATATAAAGCTTTATATAAGCTTTGTAGTGTTAAGTACTGGTTGTCACAAAAGTATTAAAATACATATATACATTCTCTGATAATAATCAGAAAATGTTAAAAACAGTTTAAGTATTAAAATACATATATAAAAATAAGAAAGAAAACCGTTGGAAAGCAGTTTATAGCAGAGACTCCAGCTAAGAAGATCTGAAGAAGGAATTGTAATTCCGAAATATCATCGGACAATAGATAACCAAATTACAACAGGTATATAGTCCATTTTTTGTTCTATAGTGCATTGTTGTACCATTCTAAACTTTTTATTCTTTACAAACAATACACAATGCTTCAAGCGAACTACAATACTCTCCTACATATATATATTTATATATATATTTTCTTTGATAATTATAGAAAATGTTTAAAAAACAGTTTAAGTATTAGAATACATATATACATTCTTTGATAATAATAATAAGAATATGTTTAAAATATAAAGCTTTGTATAAGCTTTGTAGTGTTAAGGACTGGTTGTCACAAAAATATTAAAATACATATATACATTCTCTGATAATAATAAGAAAATGTTAAAAACAATTTAAGTATTAAAATACATATCTTTAAGAATTTACAAAATATTGGAGAGGAACTGACCCATCTTTTTGACATGTTTTCTCTCTTATGTGTAGCTAGGGAATGTTGGCTATTTTAAGGGACAGTGTGGGAGGCTGGTTGGAGTGTGAGGAAGGAAGAGCAATGTAGAATTAAAAAGATTTTTTTGTGTTGTTTTATGGGCTAATCTGTCATGGTTCAGTGGTGTTTGGGACTGGTCTGTTTGGGAGTGGCACTTCTTCACACAGCTCTCCTGTGACCATACCAATGCAAACATCTCTCTTGCATGCCACATCCGATGCTTCTTATGTCTAACATTTCTCTCAGGGTGCTTACACTCTGTCATGTGTGCACACTGACATTACACATCCAGTGGATCATGCTAGCTTCATTTCTTTCGAACCTATGCAAGTCTTCAGCAGTCACAACCATGTTTCACTGCTGTGAAGCATAGCAGTTCACACACATGCATCATAAATCTACCTTTCACTCTGAGTGAGAAGCCCTTTGTAACCAACCAGTAGGGGTAGAAACTTTCTGAACTTTGCCCAGGCTATTCTTATTCTTGTGGTAACACTCTCTGAGCATCCACCCCCACTACAGACTTGGTCACCTAGGTAGCGGAAGCTATCAACTACTTCTAGTTTCTCCCCCCCCCCCCTGGCATGTGATGGAATCTGTTTTCTGAGCATCTGCAGTATTTATTGCCCCTGTGCATCTGCTGCACACAAAAGCTATCTTCCCGGTTAATCTTCCTTTGATGTTGCTGCACCTGTTATGTGTCCATAGCTTACATTGAGTACATCTTATGGAGTTTCTACCTACACCTTTTCTACAGATCAAACATGGTCACCTACCTGAAGGGGTGTGTGATATGTTCACCTTCCTACTTACTAGAACTTTGTCTTTGCAACATTGACTCTAAGGCCCTTTGATTCTAAACCTTGCTTCCACACCCGAAATTTCTTCTCTAGTTCTGGTAGTGATTCTGCTATGAGGGCCAGGTCATCAGCATAAAGGAGTTCCCAGGGGCAACATGTCTTGAATTCCTCTGTTATTGCCTGGAGGACTATGATGAATAAGAAGGGGCTGAGGGCTGATCCTGAGTGGACTTCTATTTCTACCCGGAATTCTTCACTATACTCATGTCCAATCCTAACCCTACTAATGGCATCTTTGTATAGGGCCTGTACATCCCTTATTAACCATTCGTCAATTGCCAATTTCTGCATCACCCACCAGATAAGGGCTTTCTCTGTTTTTGGAAAAACATCTTTTTATTTCTTCCTTATTATTAGTGCTTTCATTCTTTTCTCGAACTTGTTAGATAAAATTTTGTGAATGTACAAACAGCTTGTTCATTTATATGAAACAGATGTACATCACACCTAACACTCTATACATACACACACACACACACATACATACATATATATATATATATATATATATATATATATATATATATATATATATATATATATATATACATATATATATATTAAATTCAAATTACGACAAACATAAATAAACAAACGAAGTTTGCTTTTAGAAGCGTTGAGATGTCTTTTAGAAAGTTAAAGAAGTGATTTTAAATTCTCAATCGCAGAATAATGCTAATAATATAGCCTGAACAGGATAAACTATTTATATATATATATGAGAAGCATCAGTTGTGGTGTGCAAGAGAGACAATTGCGCTGGTATGGTTATGTGGCGAGAATGGATGAGGATAGCTGTGTGAAAAGTGCCACACCCTAGCAGTTGAGGGATCCTGTGGAAGAGGTAGGCCCAGGAAGACCTGGGATGAGGTGGTGAGGCATGACCTTCGAACATTGGGCCTCACCGAGGCAATGACTTCTGACCGAGACCTTTGGAAATATGCTCTGCGTGAGAAGACCCAGCAAGCCAAGTGAGACCTAAACCCAAGGCCTCTACCAGGGGTGTAGCCAGCCCACTTATGTATACCTTCCTTCATTGTACACTAAACTCCACTTGCGAAGACCTGTTGAGGCAAGTGAAATCGAAATCGAACTAAATTCGATGACTGGCACCCATGCCAACGTCGTCTCCTTCATTGGACACTAAACTCGGCTTGCGAAGACCTGTTGGGGCAAGCGAAAGTGAAATCGTGATGGCACCTGTGCCCAGCATCGCCTTCCTGGCACGTGTAAAGACATTTGAGCGAGATCGTTGCCAGTGCTGCTGGAGTGGCTCCTGTGCAGGTGGCATGTAAAATACACCATTTTGAGCGTGGCCGTTGCCAGTGCCACCTGACTGGCCTTTGTGCCAGTGGCACGTAAAAGCACCCACTACACTTTCAGAGTGGTTGGCGTTAGGAAGGGCATCCAGCTGTAGAAACTCTGCCAAATCAGATTGGAGCCTGGTGCAACCATCTGGTTCACCATTCCTCTGTCAAATCGTCCAACCCATGCTAGCATGGAAAGCGGACATTAAACGATGATGATGATGATGATGATGTGTGTGTATATATATATATATATATATATATATATACATTTGTGTGTGTGTATGTGTGTATCAATATATATAAAACTGAGAATGTCTGTCTGTATCTGTGCATCAGAAGGAGACTCAATACAGAAGGGAGATAAGACTTCCCCAAAATCAGCAAAGGCATGCTGCAGCACTTAATGCTGAATCATTAAAACATTTTTATGATTAGACAGAAGTTCAATAGAACAGTTCTCAGAAACAGAGTATGTACAAACTTGTTCTTCACAACTCCTGGAACTACTTTCAGATATGAACCATCTCATTCTTATAAAAATGATAATTTTGTCCAATTTGGTGTGCTGAACTCAAACTGTCATTTCAGCAAAGATTTTAAATTTCCTAATGAAACTAATAGCATGTGCTGCTCAGGTGGTAAGGTAAGATAGCCAGCACTAGCAGCTCCTCAAACTCTTATGGATCTTCAGGAAGGCATTTCCACCAGGTCAAAGGATTTTCTGAATGATGTCAGATAATACATTTCAAATGACATCATTTGGTGTATCTAGGGAGATAGTGGAACATGAATTTATGCTGACATTCCAAGTTCAAGGGCAAGTTTATCACTTCATTACTTCCCTGTTACTCACGAATGCACAACCACAATTTCTCCAAAGTTACTTTATGGGGGATGTAGGACAACAAACCTAATGGAGGTGTCAAAACTTCAGACTATGGGTTGTGTTAGATGCAGCACTGACTGCCGCAAATGAGAGTATATCCACCAACAGCTTTGCAGTGCATTCAAAAATCACATACCCCCTACCCCTAATTTTCCATGACAGGTTAGGGCATGAAATACTCCAAATGGATGCATGACATGTCACTTAGTTGAATTAACCCATTATTTACTCCACAAATGTTTTGTTGTCAATGCTGCACATTCCTGTATTACCTGATTCAACAACACTAATATATACACAAATTACTATATATATATATATATATATATATATATATATATATATATATATATGTATAAATTCAAATTACGATAAACGTAAACAAACAAACAAACAAAGTTTGCTTTTAGAAGCATTGAGATGTCTTAGAAAGTTAAAGAAGTGATTTTAAATTCTCAATCGCAGGATAATGTTAATAATATAGCCTGAACAGGATAAACTACCCCTATTTTGCAGAAAAAAGTGTAAACCAACTACACTTTTTTCTGCAATATATATATATATATATATATATATATACAGAGGGGAAGCAGATAAGAAAAGATTTGCCAATGTTCTGCGGCGTGAGGACCAAAGACTCGAGGTATTTCGTGTTGCAAGACAGTGTAGGAGAGAGAATAGTGATGTCGTAGGAGAGAAATGTGTTCGCATGGATGATGGTACGCTTGCACTAAATGAGGCTGCAAAGAAAGAGGTCTGGAGATGCCACTACGATAGATTGCTTAATAAAGAGAATGAATGGGAGAAAGAGAGTCTGCCGTATGTCGACCCAATAGAGGGACCAGCTATCCGAGTTGACAGTACCAGGGTAGATAAAGCAATTAGGAGTATGAAGACAGGGAAAGCCCCCGGCCCATCAGGAATCACTGCAGAGATGCTCAAAATATCTGGCAGTGTTGGCTACAGCCTAGTCACCCGTATTATGAAGCAGGTGATACACGAAGGAGTCATACCCAATGACTGGTGTAACAGCACCATAGTCAACTGCTACAAAGGTAAAGGTGACGCTTTAGATACAAATAATTACAGCTGTTAGATCAGGTTATGAAAGTTACGGAGAGGGTCATAGCCCAACTAATTAGGGAGCGAATCAATTTAGATGAGATGCAGTTTGGGTTCGTGCCAGGTAAAAGCACCACTGATGCCATATTTCTAGTGAGACAGCTGCAGGAGAAATACCTAGCCAAGGATAAACCTCTGTACCTGGCATTCGTTGACATGGAGAAAGCCTTTGACAGGGTCCCCCGATCCCTTATCTGGTGGTCAATGAGGAAACTTGGGATAGAAGAATGGTTAGTGAGAGCTGTGCGAGCCATGTACAGAGATGCTGCCAGTAAGGTGAGGGTTGGAAATGAGTACAGTAATGAATTCCGGATAGAGGTAGGGGTCCACCAAGGTTCCGTCCTCAGCCCCCTCTTATTTATCATAGTCCTCCAGGCGATCACAGAGGAATTCAAGTCAGGTTGCCCCTGGGAGCTCCTCTATGCTGATGACCTTGCACTAATTGCGGAGTTACTATCAGAACTAGAGGAGAAGTTTCAGGTGTGGAAGCAAGGGCTAGCAAAAACCAAAATCCTAATATGTAGGAAGGTAGATAAAACACAAACCCCTTCAGGTAGATGGCCCTGCTCAGTATGCAGAAAAGGAGTAGGTAGTAACTCTATAAGATGTACCCGGTGCAAGCTATGGACACATAAGAGGTGCAGCAATATCAAAGGCAGATTAACTACGAAGTTAGTTTTTGTATGTGGCAGATGTTCAGGTGCAATAAAGACTGTAAACAAACAGGAAACAACTTCTATCTCATTCCAGGGAGAAAAACTAGAGGTAGTCGATAGCTTCCGCTATCTGGGTGACCAAGTTAGTAGTGGGGGTGGGTGCGCTGAAAGTGTAGCTGCTAGAATAAGAATAGCCTGGGCAAAGTTTAGAGAGCTCTTACCTCTGCTGGCGACAAAGGGACTCTCACTCAGAGTAAAAGGCAGACTGTATGACGCATGTGTACGAACAGCCATGCTACATGGCAGTGCAACATGGACTGTGACTGCTGAGGACATGCGTAAGCTCGCAAGGAATGAAGCCAGTATGCTCCGCTGGATGTGTAATGTCAATGTGCATACCCGTCAGAGTGTAAGTATCTTGAGAGAAAAGCTGAACGTAAGAAGCATCAGTTGTGGTGTGCAAGAGAGACGATTGCGGTGGTTTGGACATGTGGTGAGAATGAATGAGGATAGCTGCGTGAAAAAGTGCCACACCCTAACAGTTGAGGGAACCCGTGGAAGAGGTAGGCCCAGGAAGACCTGGGCTGAGGTGGTGAGGCAAGACCTTCGAACATTGGGCCTCACCGAGGCGATGACTACTGACCGAGACCTTTGGAAATGTGCTCTGCGTGAGAAGACTCGGCAAGCCAAGTGAGATCGTTGCCAGTGCCCCTGGACCGGCTCTTGTGCGGGTGGCACATAAGATGTACCATCTTGAGCGTGACCGTTGCCAGTACCGCCTGACTGGCCTTTGTAGGGTTTTCGAGCGAGATCGTTGCCAGTGCCCCTGGACTGGCTCTTGTGCAGGTGGCACATAAAAGACACCATTTCGAGCGTGGCCGTTTTCGTGCGGGTGACACGTAAAAGCACCCACTACACTCTTTGAGTGGTTGGTGTTAGGAAGGGCATCCAGCTGTAGAAACTCTGCCAAATTAGATTGGAGCCTGGTGTTGCCATCCGGTTTCACCAGTCCTCAGTCAAATCGTCCAACCCATGCTAGCATGGAAAGCGGATGTTAAACGATGATGTTGATGATGTATGTATGTATGCATTTGTGTGTCAGTGTTTATCCCTCTACCATCACTTGACAACTGATGTTGGTGTGTTTCTGTCCCCATAACTTAGCAGTTTGGCAAGGGAACTGATAGAATAGGTACTATGCTTCAAACAAGTAAATCCTGGGTCGATTTGCTTGACTGGAGGTGGTGCTCTAGCATGGTCACAGTCAAATGACTGAAACAAGTAAAAGAATAAAAGAATATATATATATATATATATATATATATATATGCAGTTATAACATGCGTTCATTCCATTCCTTAAATTTATATATACTCAAATACCCAAAATATCAAGGCGTTTCTTCCTCAAAAACAGGAATTACACCACAGTTATTTTGTGATCTTTGCTACCCTGGTTTCTATTAACCCATTTATTCTATCCGAATTATTATTAATTAGGATATAATAAATACATATAATTTAAATATATATATATATATATATATATATATATATATATATATATATATATATATATATATAAAACCTTGCCTCACAAAGTGGAAGTCAGAAAAACAGAAAATGTTCAGATAAACAACTCTTGTTTCCAACTTAGCATACATCTAAACCTCATTTTACAATGCAAATTATAATTACTATTATTATTCATTAATTTATCAATGTACGTACACAGTTTCATTTATTCTATGCCATATGTTATAGTGAACTTAAGAAACCCTATGGTCAATTCAATTCTCTGTCACTTTAACGTTCATTATGATTATTATTATTGTTATTCATTCATTTATTTATCTATTTTTGTCACAGTTTGACTAACTCCATATTGTAGGTTATAGTTACAGCTATAGTTGAAGTTAAGAATGCAAATGTTCAATCTGTTTCACTCTATAGTACTCTTTATAATTACTATTGCTATTCATTTAGTGGCATGTTAATGCAAAGTTAAGATATCCAATTGTTTAATTCTGTTTACTCTTGCTCTAAATCTCGAAAATTCCATCTCTTCATGTTTTGCTTTCAACCATCCCTAATTTTGAAAAAAATTTCACTGCTCTCCCTCTCTCTGTTAACCACTTGTTTTTCCCATGTTGATTGTTAGTTAATAGTTTGCTTTCTCTGTGGCTATGCCACATTGGCTTCTGCTAGGGAATAGGGCAGCAACAGACACATGCTCACATAAATAGGTATATATATATAAATTTAAATGATAAGGGTGACAAATTGAATATTAATTTGATTAATATCAATTTAAAACCAGTGACCTAGCAAATTTAAAAATCTGAAGATTCAGAAATAATGATATTACAAACATACATATATATGTTTACATCTGACCACCAAATCCATTCACAAGGCTTTGGTCAGCCCGAGGCTATAGTAGAAGACACTTGTTGAATGTGCCATGCAGTGGGATGGAACCTGGAACCATGTGGTTGGGAAGCAAGCTTCTTACCACACAGCCACTCCTGTGCCTATATATATATATATATATATATATATATATATATATATAAAACAGAGATGTACTTGCATAGCAAGTGACCTGATCTGAGATCATGTGCTGAAACAAAAACTACCTGCTACCGTACAACTTTACAAAGGACTGTACCTACTCAAGTAATAACCAGGAGAACCTTTGGATTTAATTATCCCTTAGAGGTTTTAAACTCCACTAACTGATACCTATATATATATATATATATATATATATATATATATATATATATATATATATATATATATATACACACACACACATATATATATATACACATACATATATATACACATATATATTTACATATATACATATATATACACATACAAACACATATATACATATATGCACATACATATATAAAGTATTCTCCATTTCTTCCACCAGAGAAAAATAAAGTTTTCATAAAGACAGCAAAAAAATGTAAAAATAAACCTACGGTATTCAAAGTATACAACAACTGAAAAAACTAGCTTATTTGATGTTCTGAGGAAAAACAAATATTAGAATATTTTTGAACATGTATAGAGAATTTAATGACATATAAAGAGATTTCATTGACAGTTAGGTTTATGTGCTATATTCTACAGTTTAGCTAGCGCTTTATGTAATTGACAGATGTTAACACCTCTGTCTTCATATACATTATAAACTATGTTTATACTGATTCTAGAAACTGTTTATTGATTTTGGTTGCTTCATATTTTGTTTCTTCTTACTTGGTTCCCTTCTAAGCTGAGTGATAATAAAACTGAAATAGTTACAGATAGTAGATAAATAGACAAGATGCAACATAGTAATTTCACAATTTTTCAAATTCAAGTTATGAATTTTACCTAAATAAAAGAATTTCATTGTACTTCAAAAAGTCATTGTTTGGTGTTCTAAGCAAAGATTGTTCAAGTTTTCAAGAATGATCAAAAAGAGAGTAATGATTAATAAGTAATCTCATATATTTACTCTCAAAGAAAACCTTCCATTTTTATGTCAAAATCTTTGATAATCATTATTCCTGGATGTATAAATTCTGCAAATGTTCCTAGTCCTAATCCAGTCTGGCACAATGTACTTATCCTGGAATAAGACAATCTGGTAACTTAGTAGAGAAGTAAATACTGAAAATATTTTTTATCTCTAGCAATAAAATTAACAGGGCAGTAAGTGGATCCACAGTAACAAGAGTATCTAGCTACAAAAGTAGTTGATGCCCCACATACAAGTTGCCCCTTCCTACATGTAGAAAAATGTTTGTAAAACAGTAAAAAAATAAACTGTATTTTTTAAAATAATTAGGTAGATTTAATTATACCATTTATGACTTTGTGATGATTCTGTGCCAGGTGAAAAATATATCACAAATATAACTATTGGGAAAGAGCCAAAGTCTTGTCATGAAAATCTGGAAGACTTTAATAACAGATAAGGTAGATTAGACAAGCCAAATCTTGTAGAAATTACCTTAAACTTGTCAGCTGACATTAATATAGATATTCTATCATAGGACGGTAATCAGTGTTAAATCTGCTTACAGAGCAGTTAATGATGACATTACAAATAGTGTTAATATTGATTCTCACAGAGGTTACATGGTCAGAAATGTGTGAAGGAGTAGAAGTGTATTGATTTTACCTAACGCTATTCCTCTACAAGCCAACTATTTTATCAAAGTGTGAAAACTTTATCTCAACAGAATTCAAAGTGAAAACTAGGAGGTGAATCTATATGTTCTAAGACCTCAATTAGTACTGGCCTTATTAAGGACCAAAAGGAAGATAGGTTAGCTGATAATTACAAGATTTGAAATGAGAACAGCAACACACCTTCCCCGAAAATATTGCCGTACATATCCACATACAACTCCAGAAACAATGAAGCCTTCACCATCATCACCCAAAATTTACCAATG